>NW_010291009.1:0-602 GCF_000700745.2 Antrostomus carolinensis | reverse complement strand
TCCTTGGGAAATAGTTGAAAAATCCGGCAGGTTAAAAAATAATAATAAAAAAATACTAAAAAAATCCCGAATAAAAATCTAAAATATTCCCAGGTCAGAGGGGCACCGTCTCATTAAAAGCAGCGCGGTCCTGAAACTGCACTGCAGACATTAAAGTGCAGTATTTTTCAATTAGAGCTGACGAATTCAATCAAAATTCCATAGATTAGGATGAAGTGAGGCATGGGTCATTTACCGGTTAATTGCAGAGCCATTAGACAAATAGTATATTTGCCATTCTCACATTATCCATCATTTTCGACATCAATAGAAGGAACAGCATCTTTACTAATACACCAGCACTTCCCAATCTCTGCCTGTAAACACTCCCTTTCCCCATAGCTCCTGATTATATCTGATTTCATTTCGAGCCATGGGGGGATTATAAATGTTCATGCAATCAGGTTCATTAGGACTTCAAGGGGAAGAAAAAAAAAAAAGAAGAAAAAAAAGAAATCTCATTTCTGATTTGTATTGCTCTGCGGATCACCCGTCTCTGTGCAGCCTTAAAAAGATTTAAAAATAAAATATATATAATTATATATACAGAAAACCTATATAAA
>NW_010291008.1:20058-21249 GCF_000700745.2 Antrostomus carolinensis | reverse complement strand
CTGCCTCCCTCCCTCCCCAGCTCCTCAGCCCTGCCCTGAAGGGATTAACAGTTCATTTGTCATTCTGATTCAAAATTTGGTTTACTTGCTTGACAACACAGAAATTTGTGAGAGATGCAGTCACAAGTCAACAAGGAAATAGGCTGAAACCACCAGCTTACAATACCAGCTACTGAATGCCATCCAGTTCTTCAGAACAAATACATTCCCCAGCAAAATGATTAAATATCTCTATTCTTTTAGATTTCAGTTTCCCAGATCACCAACTTTTATCAATCTGCACTAAGTGTCTTAATGCTTGTGACCTTTGCAAAGACCAAGCTTTACATATATATTTTTTTCCAAAATATTTATAATTAATTTTCTGAATAAAAGAAGATTTTTATGGCAATGAACATTTTAATTTTCTGTGGTACGTGTCCAAGTTCTTTTGATTGACACATTTTGCTTTTTTAAAAACTAAACAAAATTATTTATGAGTAGTTAGAACTTTGTCCACAGCTTCAATTCTTCTATAAGACATTCTTTACCTGTTTTAAATTTTTTACTTTAGCTGTTAATCTTTGCTTATATAAGGAAACAGGTATTTGTAAATAAGCAAATGCACACTTCAGACAATTATTAGGATTTATCTGCCCAAGACTCAATTATCTCAATTGAGTGAACTCCAAAGAATAAGGGTCACTGCAAAGGTGACAGTAAAGTACTGAACAGGACATAGGTAAAGACAGACATCAGACCAGGCAAAGTAGTCACCCCATCAGGTGAGCCTAAAAGTACAGCACCATACCTTTTTCCAAAAGGATGAGCAAGTGGCTCTTCACCACTGCAGAAGTATGCAAAAAAACCCCCATTTTAACTGATGGTATCATAACCACACTGTGCAACCCTGCAGTCATAATTCAAATGCATTTCCCTGAATAGCTCTCAAGGGCTGGACAGTTCTTGTTACTGTGAGCTGCCAGATAACAGCGCTAAATAGCACCGTGCTGCCTCTGCCATGGTACAGGGTGGCTGTGCATCCAAGGCAGCTGCTAAGTGCCAGGCTGAGGGAAGCAGCTCATCACTGTGAGCGCAGCAAACATTCGGATTTGAGCCAAGCATTTGCAAGAAGACCTGGACACTCCCATCAGCTCCATTCCTGTCATGCTCCTCCACCCCAAAACTCTTCCCTCCATGCTGCTCAAATAC
>NW_010291008.1:0-20043 GCF_000700745.2 Antrostomus carolinensis | reverse complement strand
CAGCAGGCAGCACCCTTCATCTCTAAATGCCTCCCAATAACCCATAACACTAGGCAACTTGTGTATCTCTCATCTGTAAGCTCCTTCTCCTAGTTTAGAAAATAAAGCACCGTTTCAAAGCACTTGCCTTTGAAAAAGTCTTTTAAGTACATACACAGTGCTCTATGTTTACGTTGGAGAAGACATGGGCAACAAAATGCACCTTATGCTTAGACAGGCAGACAGAGAGGTTGGCATCCCTATGTAGCCCACTTCACCACGCTAGGAGCCTTGCAGAGTGCACCCATTCCTGCAAAGCCCAGCTTTGCTCTGTGGTGACAATGTGGCATCACCAACACTGATCTCAACATCTAACAATTTGTTTGATCCTTAAAAACCTTGATCTGAACAGGAAATATGCTTACCCTCTATCCCATCTCAAGGCAAAAAGATGTCTAATAATGATTAGTACAGGCATGATCTCAAGCAGTTCACCTTTGAAGTGAAAGTTAGAAACACAAAAGAAAAAAAAAAGCTCTGTATTTGTTTTCTTGAGAAAGTTACTCATATCCAAAACTACTGGAGTATAATAAAAATTGGCAAACTTTAAGTGTATTTTCTCTTACAAGTGGAAGATCAAACAAGTAGCACTTCAAAATCCAAGTCAAATGTCCAGCCCTTTTCTTACCCACTATCTGAATTTGAGGTTTAGCACAGTACTGGCTTCTCATCAAACCTGTACAACAGTACTATAAACCCACTTAAACCCATCTTTCAACACAGCAGGACAACTTGTCTTGTGAATCTCTGTTCTCCTGCTCATGCCACATTCATAAATGAGCTGCCGATAAAAGGCACAAAATATATAAATGAACTCGGTCTCTGTCTTGTCTAACCCCAGACTGCACGGCTTTACACCAAGTATATTTGTAAGTTATTTCTTCCCTTTCAACGCTTGGTAGTTAAATAACGAAGAAACACTTCTGGTTAGTAAATAACAAATTCAGTGCCAAATGTTAGTACAAGGTATTGGAGCAGCTGGGACTGGGGTAAGAGTCCACACGGGTCAGAACAAATATCCTGCACTATCACAGAACAAATAACCTGTAGTATGTGTATTACTGCAGAAATGCGTGCTGCCACAAAGAAAAAAAAAGACAAAAAAATAATTATCACTAAACTGTCATACTAACTCATGCCAACTGTAGCCACAAGTACTACAGAATAATTGGTGCTGTGGTACTGTAGAGCAACCAACATTTCACACAGAGGAAGAGTTCCTTCTAGGAAGAGATTAGCAGCTATTAATATCTTGCAACATAGCAGACATCCAAATTTAATCATCCTATAACCTCTGTATCCACGTGGACTGAAATGGGTGTATGGGTATCGAAGAATCTGCCCCAGGGGGTGATACAGTCAGTGGTTCCCTGTAATTTTTCAGGTGGACTTTACAGAAACCACTTTCACCATCACTGCATTTACCTGGCCAAGAACTACCGACATGAAACAGCCACGCTCCCATGTTTGTCACATGTCTCCAGTTTACCTTTTCAACCAAAACATAGTACCATTTCATTTTTTCTCTTTATGAAATATTTGCCTGCTTTTAAATAAAAAAATAGTTTAATGACTTGTTCATCTGGTTGTTTTTCAACACAATTAATAGACAATTTAGTCTGCCAAGTTCCAGTCCACAACCAGGTTCTGCAATAAGTGAATTAACAAGCTGTTTGACCACACACCAACAGGGTCTAACAACATTTAGCTCTGAGGAATATTTATTTCTCTGACAACTTTATGATTAAAAAAAAAAAAAAACAGTAAAAGGATTTGCTCCATTGACCATCAAATATTTCTAACAGTTTTTCCCTTTGTAAATACATATGCAGACAAATTTGAATCCTGTGCTGTTTGAATGCTGTAATTACAGAAAACTAGTAGTTATAAATGCCAGAATTTGAAATTAAAACTCCAGCCAAGAAAATATTTTCCAGTGGGATTTTCATGAAGTTCTTCTTGTCAAGCAACAGAGTTTACTCTTGGTGTTTTAATAAAACAAGAAGTTAAAAAAAATTCACACACCCTTAAGGTTACTATTCTATGAGAACATTGGTCATTTGCAACACACAACAAAATTATACTACAGACACTTAAGGTACACATGGCTAGCCTTCAGGACTACATATACCTGAAGCAATTAGAATTAAATTCCCATAGCTTTAAAATGCTGATTCTAAAAATAATCCAGAGCACGCACCTCAGAAGGTTGAGGTGTTGTATTTTCTTACTATTAAGCTGAGCAAACAGTAGTTCAATCTATATTTACGCTCCATGTGAAGCTGGGAAGGTTTTGAGCATTTAATTGCAAGATAAAATTTCAAAACCAAATGAAAATAATTACATATTCAGTTGTACTAAAAATATCTAGCACCATAATATTTATATTTTATGATCCTTATGCTTTATTAGATTTTCCAAAAATCCAATTCAATTAACAACATTAGCATCAGCAATTAGCATGTTGCCAGGAACATCAAGATTTGTATCCAAATATCTCTGCATGCCATCATTATGGCTGTTCATGTACTTCAAAAAGAACATTAAAAGCATGATTGAAGAGGCTGTTAATGTTTTACATAAAGGTACTTTTCTTTCAGTTCATCTGGTTGTACAAAAGCTCGTTTTGTTGATCCATCACTTTTCTGATTAGTCTGATGAATGGAGCATTGACTTATGCCTGCATATTTCTGTGGTATAACACAACTGCATTCATTTAACAATTAATCAAAGACAATGACATACTTAGGAAGATATAATTTAGTTTTGATTATCAGTTTGCTTAGCAAGAGCAAATTCTCAAGCTCCTGAAAATTAAATATTGCAACTTAAAATGACAGAAATGTCTTGTTTTGAATTAGTATAATATGACTGCCTAAACACACTTTAAATAATTCCTTTCCAGATGGCATCAAAACCTATAAATTATTTCTTCTTTTCACTGGCATTTTAATAAATTGAAGGCCAAAAAAACTTTTAACTTCTTTTTCTGTGTAGTTATGATTTTTTTCCAGGCTTATACCAAAAATGATATTTTTTTTTCTGATACTACGTAGCATTGGTCTACATCATATAGTTGCTTTTGCCTTTTAATTAATTTTAATTCACATTAAAAATAATAAGCACTATAAAATAAAAAACATTTCATTAAAATAACTTTATTACCTTACCATAAAAACTAAGGACCTAGTAAATTTACCATCTTTTAATACTTTCACTATTTATATAAAACAAATATATATACAAAGCCCTTTTAAAGTGTGCAAGAAAGATTACTAGATAAACAATTATATGGTATGAAATTACATTAATCCATTATTTTTATACTAGTGCTCATAACTAAGTAACATCTGTCTTAGAACTTGTTTCCATTGACTTTAACATTGCAAGGTTACGATCTAGAAGTAAAAAATACATTACTATTATATTACTATAAAATACTGAGTTTTAAATGAGAGATTTTGCTAACTGTATAGCTTTGAAACAATAATCTTGATACTGTATATGGGCTACATTCAAAAGGAGAAACAGCATTTGCCCTCTTGCAATTGAGGAACACTGTTGCTGCAGACCTTCAGCTGGAAATATCAAATAAAGCTTACTCCAACTCTCTCAAATAAAAAAAAGACACTTTAATACAACACCTCAGTACAGTTTCCCAACTGTTTTAGCTGCAGTTAGAATATTTTATTAGAAGATGATTAGGGGACTGGAGCATTTCTCTTATGAGGAAAGGCTGAGAGACCTGGGTCGGTTTAGCCTGGAGAAGAGAATGCTGAGAGGGGATCTTATCAATGCTTAGAAATACCTAAAGGGCAGGTGCCAAGAGGATGGGGCCACACTCTTTTCAGTGGTGCTCAGTGACAGGACAAAGTGCAGCGGGCACAAACTGGAACACAGGAAGTCCCATCTGAAGATGAGGAAAAACTTCTTTACTTTGAGAGTGACAGAGCACTGGAACAGGCTGTCTCCTCTGGAGATACTCAAAACCTGCCTGGACACAATCCTGTGCAACCTGCTTTGGCAGGGATGTTGGACTAGATGATCTCCAGAGGTCCCTTTCAACCGCTACCATTCTGTGATTCCTTATTAGATAAAAGCAAAGGTTGCATAAATCTCAGCCAACATCTCACTTTTTTTGTTTTCTAATTTCTTGCAAAATTTTTGAGGTCCAGATACCATGTACTCAAGCCCACACAGATACAGAAGAAAAATGCAACCATATGCACTTTGGGAGAACCTAACACACACAGCAATGAAAAGCAGCAGCAGCCCAACTCTACTCATATAAGACTCCTGGATATTCTCAAGAGCTGAAGGATTTTACCTGTTCACTTTCTCCTATGGCAATTACAGCAGTCAAGTCTGAGACACTCCATCCACATCCATTGCTCCCACTCTCTCGGGCTTACAGACTGCTTGGAATCCTGCTCATCCTCACATTAAAAGACAAAGCCCAACTCTGCAAAGGACTACCAGCTAGACTTCTCAGAAGCACACAGGTACAAGGCACTCCATCTCAGTGTTGCCAATGGTCTAAATATTTTTAAACCCTAAGCCTTTAAAATTTGTGCAATTTTGATGGGCTTGTTGGTTTTGTTTTGGTTTTTTTTATTGTCCTCAAACTCACTGATTTCCAGATGAAGTAAAAGGCATTTGGTTCCCTTGACAGTCAAAGTCTCAGTACAGTTAAATTGTACATAGAGCCCTGTGCAGCAGAGACTATTGCTTTTCAGATGCTGTTGGTTCAGTTATATAACCTCCAAGCAAAGGAAAAAGCTGGGTACTTGGAATTTATTTTTAAACTTGCCCACAACCAAATGTAACTAAAAATCCCACATCCACATAAAAGAAGGCAAAGCTTCTGAATGCACTCAGAATTAACTTTCTTCAGCTACAAATGCTGTCATTTTACACACACAATCAACTGCAGGGATGAAGTACCGTCTAGGTTATTTAGCTATTGCATAGCTGAGAGTCAAAAAGGTAGCATAAGGGTTTATTTCAGAGCACTCAGACTAATGTTCCTATAATTATTAGTACTTAAGAGTTTGAGTTATTTTTCCCTTCAGCAACTCCTCTACTAAATGAAGTGGATTTTTGCAAATGAGACACTGCTTGTCTTTCAGTCACAACATAGTGCGGTCTAGGCAATAAATTCTTTCCTACTGTGTGCTTTGCAATTACAATTCCTCACCAATATCATAACTCAACACAGTAATAAAAAATAATCGGTATTTATCTAGTGCCTGCGGATTAAAACTTTTCTTACACTGTTGAAGCAAAACAGAAGTTAGCCGGTTTTAGAGGTTATGAAACATACCCAGACAAGAAGCAACAGATTTCTTTTCACTGTTCCACAGTAGCCCAGCATTCCAACTATGATGAGGAAACAGCAGACTGCAATCATGACCGGGTGGACCACAGGGAAGTAAGTCAAAATGACAGCCTCCTCCACCCTAAAACCCATCAGAACTATAATCAAAAAAGGCATAATCACATAAAAATAATACAGAAGAAAAACATACTACAGCCATTAAAACGAAAATGGTGGATTAGCAGATGTGCTCTTTCCAGCACCTTACACATTTTACAGAAATCTCTTCTACAAGATTTTAAAGTCAAATGTTACATTCATGTACCAGAAAGTAATGCATCATCTGAAACCTCTTTGGAGCAAAGGCGATCTCCCTGTCCTGCACTTGCACAGTATGTAGGACAATGAGGCCCTGTTCCATTGCTAGGGCTCATAACCACTGCTGTAACAAAACTAACAGCATTCCTAAATCTCTGGACTGAATAAAGTATTCAAAACTAACCAGTAATATAATACGGTTACGTGTTGGCAAAGGCCCAAAAATTGATCCCTGTCAGAAGAGAAAGGCATGGGAATAAAACAAGACTGCATTAATATCTTTCCCCCTTCTCTAATTTCAGCTGATGCCAGAAATGATTGCAAAAATACACCTTTCAACAAAACAATAATTAGCTCAACTGAAGGTTTCCCAATTCTAGAAATCCTAGTTAGGAAACTTGCCATGCAGAATGAATGGCATATACCACAATCAATCACCCACACAAATTAATAGGTTTAAGGAAAGCTTTACCTTGTTTCTGCAGTTAAAGTGAGAACATTATTCAGGTAGTCTCTCATCCAAGCAGAAACACCTAATACACTGATGGACATCAACTAAAAAGAAAAGATGAAGTTATTTATCATTCATTTAAAAAGATTTCAAGATCATTCATAATTTAAGTAGAAGATCAATCATCAGTAACATCTTTCATGCATTCATTTATCTGAACAGGACACCACCCCCAAAACCGTACTTCTATATGCTTAAAGTTGGTTTGTTGCTCAAACATTTAGGGAGCCAGTGACAGTTATGTTCTCTTCCAGTATGGATAATTAATGCCTGGAATGATGCCAACGCTGGCTCAAGTCCCATCACTGCACAAGGTACTACAGAAATAACAGAAAGGGTTTACGCTCCTAAAATCAGCAAGCCTTTCAGGGCTCACAGGAGATACACATAAGACTGTATGAAACCATGAAGCCATCTTCAGGTACACAGCCAGCAAAGAATAATCCGAAGCCATGTACAGGATACACAGTACTCATACACTGACACGTAGAGGAGGTTTATCCTGGGGTCAAATTTAGAAGAATATGATTCTCTCACTCATTCAGGTAAAGTCACACCATAAACCCTATGCCTCAGTTTCCTGAAATGTAAAATGACAGTAAAACTCACTGCACTTGAGTTACAAACCCCAGATCATTTTAAAGCATTTGGGTACCTAACCCACCAGGCACTTGGGAGGCACAAAGCCACTACACTTTCACCAAGACTGCTCTAAAGGCAAGTAACCCGCTGAGACTGAACCCACCTAGAATTGCCAGCACCTTAGGAGACCTGGATTTCTGTCACCTGATGCTATTGTGCACTCCAGCACACCTGGGATCTACCAGTAGAAGCTCCGGCCTCTGATTTTCTTGACAGGCCAAACCTGAACAACACGGTCAGAACTTACCTGCAACACTGTGACAGCACCAGCTCCTCTGCTGCTGTAGCAGCGGTACCACTAGAGGACAAGGCACATTTCATGGCACTTGTCCATGTATTTTGCACTGGGGAACATGATTACAGCAGCTAGGTAAGTCAGTATGCCCTTCCTCCTGGAGGAGGGCTCACATAACAGCGACAGTCACCCCTACCTTTGCGCATGCCCTCTGGCCCCCAGAGCATCACATCTCCTCCTGCACACACAGGAGAAGGTGAGGGATGCAGCTGTAAACTCCTTCAAGGAGAGGAAGGAACCACTAAGATTTTCTACAAAATGGAGCAAAGTTAAGTTACTAATGCCACTGCTTACTTGTGAAACCATTTCAGGGAATTCAGCTGGTTTATTACACCCAAAGGAGAATTTAGGAATATCAATCTCACATGGACACCTAAGCCTGAACTGCAGCTCAGTGGCTGAACTCAGGACTTCAGAAGCACCACTGTCTAGGCTGAGGGAGGGAGACCTGAGCATGCAGGCTCTCCTGAATACTACTGCTTTCATGCATTGTATAGGTGTATGCCAGGAAACCTCAGCATTACACTAACAGCTTCTTAAATCAGTGAGAAGTGCTAACCTCGCCTGTTGCCTTCAACAGCTCGCTTCCCACACACCCTCGTATTTCCCTAAAGTTGTTATGAATAAAAGTTAACTGGTTCAAACCTAACACATAAGAAAAGTCACTCTGTGTCCTTACTGGCTCCTTTGCCTGCAGCACACCCACAGCAGGCTACTTCTGCCTTTAAAATTTCACGAGAAGTCCCAGTGGCCACCCCGCAGCTTCCTCCTGCTTTTCAGAACTGATGCACAAACTACAAGCGCTCCTTTGGTTCTAAGTGGTGCCAGCGAGAGCTCTGGGTGCTCGGCACACTGCAAGCATAGTCCTGAAAGCTGGTGCATGCTGCCAGTCTACTGCATACACACAAGTCCTTTACGCTCTGTGGGATCTATTGTGCCTGGTGAAACAGCAGGAGTAAAGAGCATTTTCTGTTGTGTTACTTGCAGGAAGCTGCAGGAGCAAGGAAAAGATTACTAGAATCTCCTCACAGATAAACTCCTCCACAACAGCTACCTCCTTGGAAGAAAGCATCAGGCAAATATACCACACAAGCAACAGAAAACATGTTTCTAACACAAAGAGAGGTAAACAAGATTACAAGCAGATGGCCTACCTTCTTATGGTCAAAAAGCAACAGAAAACATTTTTAACCCTCCACATTCCCCTGTAAGGCCTGCAGATACACATAGAGAAAGTGTTAGCTTGCACTTCCACTCTGTTTGTAGTAAAAATACTTAAGATAAATCTGGCTACTCTGCTTTATAGCAGTGGTGCTCAGGAGTGAGAAGTTCATCAAAATCACACTCCTCAGCAACTTTTAATAAGAGCCAGATGGTCCTGCTACAAAAACTGTACCAGAAAAATGTTCACTTGCTAAATAATATTCTTCCTTCCATAACAGACTGGTGGACTGCCTAGTCCCCGTGCTCTATTAGGAACACACAGGCTGCACTTGTTTTCTTTCAGCCTTCAGTATGAGGCAGTACATTCCCAAACAGTAACAAGAGGAGATGGGTTCCTTGGAAGAACGTAAGTGATCACTTGTTCAGCAGAGGTAAGATTTGGCAGGCTAAAGAGTAATCACAAGGATATTGGAGCCTGCAGAGTACTCAGAGACAACAAGGAGACAGACCATGGAGCAACCAGCTAAAAGGCAGAGGGAACAGAAAGAACTTCCTAGAGACCAAAAGAAATGAGCAGAGTCCTGCCACTGAGAGAATCATTGTTTGCTAGCAGAAAAGACTTGCCTACAAAGGCAAATCAGGAAGGAGGAGAACTTTTATTTCTGCTGTTTGCCTAAGTTGAGTTTTCTCTACCTAGGTGTGTATTTTTACACACAAAAAAACAGTGAGGAGAAAGTCTATGTAGGTACATTTCCAAGCTGTGGCCAACAAATAGCCACATAACTTCTGCGAAAATGCTTAATAACCTTATCATGGAACATGACTCCGTTTTTACTTATGAAAAGCAACTGGAAGAAAAGGACTGCTTCTGAAGGGAAGCATAACCTTCATAACCAAGGAAACATAACCTTCACCAATAGTGTAACTATGAACACCACTTCAGTTCATAAGAACAAGCTCTCTATGAAAAATGTCTCTCACTTCATTCAAAAAGCTTTTAGCCATTTAGGTCTTAGTGACTGTTCTCCTTCAGTGTAAATAGCTAACAGACAATTACTACTGTTCCTTGCTGGACATAAATTACATGCAAGAAAATTCCCCCTGTAACTCCTGTGAGAACCAAGCTACAGCTCACCCACTGACCCACCCTGCGCCCTGAGTGATCTCACCACCATTAACTCCTTCAGGTGTTACTGACTTCTGCTATGCTTACAATGCACACATGGTATCAACACAACAGCTAGCTCAGCATTACTCTAAAAACATATATGCACAATGCCTCACCTCACTGCTACACAGATGTTACACACAGATCATCTGTGCAACACCTTCCTGCCAACCAGACAAACTGAGAGGCACCTTTCGCACCTTATTTTCAAAGAAGTCCAAAGTGAATTATTATTCCAAATTACCTGAAAGCCAGAGTGCTGCGACACACTGGACTCATCTCCATGAAAGTCAGTAATACTGTCAAACTGGGGCAGCAAAAGGATACGGCTCAGAAAGAGAATAGGCAAATACTCAAGAAGCTCCTCTTGAAAAAAAAGGCCCATGGAAGAGCAAACCACGATAACTCAAAAAAGCAATTCAGCAATAGGTTGATTACAAAAGGCAGACTGTACATCACATAACCCCACAAGTGCTTGGTAGCTCTTCACTAGTAAAGGGAAGCGCTGGGAAAAGAGTCGTGACCCTTCTGATCAGCAAAAGTGAGTCTCTGGGCAGAACACATTGTAGGATGAAAAACATGTTTGCAACACCAGACTGCTCCATGCAATGGCTGATGTTTAGTTAGTGACAAGAGATTATTGAGCACTAACTCACACCCATCAATCAACTTGCTCACCTGCTTCATGGACACAGGGGAATCACAAGAACACGACACACACCTGACCTCCACAGCCTCCTGCTTAGGACTCAACATGCACAACTAAGCATCCTCAAGTGCCAGCTGACATCCAGGAGGCTCCAGGCACCCACCACTTCACACCTTGTATGGCAGGGGCAGATCTTCATCCAGCAGCACAGGAATTACACTAACACCATCAGCACAAGTCAGCCCACGCACTTAATAGGCAGGAACAGTAACAACCTCCCCAAAAACTTTGGTGTACATCCAATCCTACCAGCAAAGAACAGCAGCCACATTGCTGCAATTTACTGCTGCACGATTTTCAAGGATTCATGGGCAGGGGCAAGGTCCTGATTACAGTTTTTATTGGTTCATTTGAAGGATGGAAAAAAGGCAGCCTTAAAAAACTGGCAGTCCCTACTTCAGCCATTGTTTTGTAACTAACCTAGATGTAAAATGCAGTTAGAAATTTGTATCAAGCAATCAGACAAAAGGACACAAGTTTATGAGAAATAAAGCTACCAAGATAATTCTCAGCACATTAGCAGTTACATCATTTAATCAAAAAGTTTTCATCCAAGCTTCTCTGAGGACAGTCAGTCTGCTGTGCTGTAAACACAGTATGACAGTAGGCAGTAAAACATGTTTATTTGTTGCAGCTGGCTGCACAGGTCACTATGGGTTCCATGCTGAACTGTCACAGTACGTTATACAGCCATCAACACAACACTGAAGAGTTCACAAAACTGCCTGCTGTCATACTGCATTTTAAATATATTTTCACACTGATTCAACAAAGGCAAATTATATTTTTATGTATGAGGAATATGCAGATCACATAATAATATCTTAAATTTCCAAACTAACTTACAATTTTAAAGCTACTGGAGCTTTCTCAGACAACTGAACTACAATAGCCAACAATGGACTCAAACTACTAAGAGTTATCACTTCCAAGCACAGTTTAAATTGTCTTTGGAACTCTTTTACATAAATTATGCATCAAGATGACAATATCAAATCATCTTTTATTCATTAGGTATATATTTTAGGCCCTTATTGTGACAGTCCTACTCAAAATGTTTTTGTGGCCAGACCTAAACTGGAAAATAAATCTGCATTTTCAATTAATAAATGAACATGGATTTCTGTTTTTGAGGGAGCAAGACCAACTGCTGTTACTATTTGCACACCTGTTTTCATTCTCTTGTCCCTTTTTTTCATTCAAACATTCTAACACCTTAATTTTAGACAATGAAAGTTGCTGCACTCAAATTTGAGAAAAGGATTTTTTTTTTCCATTATTAAAACAGAAGAAAGATTAAAAGTATCACACATCATTCTTTTTATTCTAACAGATGGGGTAAACAACTTCAGGCCACGCTCTGGTACCCATACAAAACGCTGACTAGCACACTACAGAGCGACTCACTTTGCAGGAAAAGGTTTACAGCTCCAAGACAATTATTTCCAAGATATGACAACATTCATCAGAACACGTCCTTTAACTTTAGAAGAGAAAGAAACCTTGAGAAAATTTTCCAGTTAAAATTGATTTGGGTAACCCGAGCTGTGACTTACCAAGGGCGGGGGGGAGGTGTAAATCACTACAAGGTCGTGAACAGAGCATGTTGCAATGCTTTCACAGGATTTTCATTATTAGGTTCAACATTCAGATCATTGAGCAAACACAGATGACTCAGATCCCTGGACAAACAGGCGACTACATTTTTTTGGGAGGGAGGAGTGTAAGGGCGGGGGAAAGCGGGACAAGAGGTCTTGTTTTTCTCTATTACCTGGCAAAAGCATTTAAATCTTTAGAGAAAGAAGGGTGGCCTATTAAAAAAAGGAAGCTCACTTATTCCCCACTAAGGCACCTTTTATTCTACAGACATGCCAACATTTAGTTTTACCTAAGGTTCCTACACACAGGGTTATGCCTTGGTACCCTCCCACTTGCAAACTGCTGAAGCATGTACTTATTTGCACTCTGAATCCAGCTCTGCTTGCACAGCTGCAACAGTGAGTTAACAACCTGCTCCAAGTTGGCATGGGCTGCAATAAGGCAACTGCCGGAGCACTGACAGGCTTCTAATGGGCCTTACAGCAGCACAGCAGAAAGAACAAATCAGAGCCCAATTATGCAAACAGGTCGAGGTACAGTTCATCTATCAGCTCCTTCTTTCACGTGTCAGACCCACGTATCAACTGCTGGGCTGTGTAGCAAGCATAAAGGTACATTAAACGCAAAGAGGGATAAGAAAGCACATATATTTCTGCATCCCATTCTCTCTCTGACTACCTAGGCACTGCATTTCTTGTTAGGACACAACTTGTGCCACTCTTCCCTCCACAGTAACCATCTTACTGACAAGAGACCTTTGGGGAGGCATGTGCTGCAGATCATTTGTAATTTGCAGCAATGCTCAGAGCTCAAGTGTCCAGATTTGTATCACAAGCAACACACCACCTTCAAGATGATATGCCTTCACTTATACACAATATATATATATATATATTTATTTTTTTTTTTCCCTGTGAGCTTGTTTTTGTTCACAGACAGCAGGCAAGTGACTTTTAAACCCAGAGTACACAACTGGAATGGCTACGTTCACATCTATTACTTCAAACCCCAGTACTTTTGAGTTTGAATTTGAGGCTTAAAGGAGGACTTCCCTCTCCTCTTTCCTCTTCTAATCCATCATCTCCTGCGCAGAACTGTGGTAAGGCCTGAAGAAAACTGTATGTATTTCCTATGATCCACAGATCCTATGTAGCAGCCGGTTGTGGGTACATCACTTAACTTTCCTATTTTACATGTGAATACCCATGAGCACGTAAAGATTACTAAAATGAACCTGCACTTTTAAATTAAATTACACATTCCTATAAAACTGCAGAAAATTAAATTGTCCCTATACTTTGGAAATAGCTACAAGAGATTATTGCTGTGAGCCTTATCTAGTGTCATATTATTCCTATGAACCTTGTCTAGTGTCTACCGCAGACTCCTGAGATACGCAAAATCTTCATGGTATAGAAGCAGTGCCTGGGGATTCATGAACTGGGTAGCTATCTTCTACAGAAAGAGATGTGAATTTAAAGGAAAAAATAAACGCAAGTACTGACAGGCCAGATGGACCTTCCCAGTTCTGCTGGAGATCATGGCTTACCGGTATAAGCATATAGTTTTAAGTTTTCCCTTTCCCTTGAGCCATTGGCTCAAATCTAGTCAGCACAGGTTTGTGCCTTCATCCTCAAGGCTGATGCAATGAGCTCCACACAGTTAATTCTGAGGATTATCCAACAAATGTCTGTCATTTCATTATTTCTGAATGCCAATTAAGAAGCATATAAATGTCATTTCTAACATTAGGAGGGGCCTGGGTTTATTTTTTCATTTCCATCATCATATCAAGCCACTCTCTCAGGACTGTTTTGCGGAGACTCATCTACCAATTCACTGTTGACATGCCATGTGGGGTGAGAGGCATGTCACCTGCAAAGATATGCGGATAAAAGGTTATATACAAATAGATGCAAAGTTGCCTTATGACTGACCTCTGGTTTACTTTGTTAGGACATGATCTGGTAATGTAATGATGTCATGTAAATACTGCACCTTAAAGACAAAAGTAAGAGATTTCTGAAAGGGCAGAATTAAAAGCATTTCTGGTCCTTTAAAACTCCTTGTACAGCTTGCTCTGCTGAACACATTCCTTCAAAAGACACTGTATTCCCACAGAAGCCAGTGTATTTTCTTTATACAAGAATGCTAAGAAAATCAGGTTTCAATTACGCAGGTCTGCACTGCAGTCTCTAAAACCAGAGTATATTAGCCTAGCATGAACTCCACGTTTACACTGCTACAGGTACCCAGCCAGGCAGCATTCGTTTCAATCCATATTATTAGTCACTTAAATTCCTTAAAAATTTGACCCTAACTCTATTCATCCCAGGTATCTACAAATCCCACCAATGCGAGTGGAGTTGTAAAGCAGCAGAATCACAACATCTATGCAGAATCCGGTTCCAGGGAAGGGAGGATAGACTGATTTTTTTCTCATGTCACAGTAGATTTGAAAAATGAAGCAAAAAATTACAAGATTTAACACATACATTTGAGGTTGGAAAAAGAAGGAAACTTAATACCACTGCTTCCAACCACCGTTAAGTGCTTCCTTGCACAACACTAATAACCCCTTGCTCTAAATTCTCAGGGGGTACACATAGCCAAAACTAGAAGACTTAAGTGTGCAAAGCATTCAAAACAAAAGGAAAACTGGAAGCTCGCTTCTCTTTCATTTCATGTGATTTTTTTTTTTTTTTTGTTCACAAACAGAACTTCAAGATAGATGCAAACAATTTCTGCTGCCTGCCAGGAGGGTTTATTGGCTGCAACCACATAGTCCAAATTAGATAGCATTGCTATGTACATGAAGGAAAGCTTAGGCACTGCTCAACAGAAACAGCATATCCCCAGGCAGAAAAACCTCATAAGGTGAAGGATGTGGCAGCGTTGCTGGCTTGGCTCAAACATCCCATGACACTATTAATCATCAGTTAAGAGATCCTCACTACCTATGACACACTCATCTGCAACTTACAACCTTGATTTGCCCAAGCCACTATAGTACAGTCATCCTCAATTACAAGCAGTGCAATGGCAGCTGCGCCTCCCGGTTTAAAAAAAGAAAAAAAAAGAAAAAAAAAAAGAAAAAAAAAGCTGGTAGTTTTTTCAAGACAAAATCTACAGAGAGTTTTATCCTGCATGTTAGCTATATTTTGCCTTTTTAATTTTTTTAATGAGAAAACTGACAAAAAAATGTACTGCTTTTACTTGCACCTATTACCCAGTTCACCAATTTTGACTATTTATAATTTTTTGAAAGAACACATGTGGCTGAGCTGCCAAAAAAAGTAAAACAGACCTGTGCCTCTCAAAGCTATTGCTTTCCTTAATCTTCTACTAGTGTCAGCAGCCAGGACACTGAATTTTTCCTGTACTCAGCACTGTTTTCTAGTTCCCGTTCTAGCACAACCCCACTGCCTTTGGATAATCCCCTGTGTTATGACTGTGCCACTGTGACAGAATGGCCATGTGCTGCAACTGAAGGTCTCTCCACCATAAACGCTTGCAAAGGTGGTTTAAATGGGGAAGAGACCAAGGTAAAGTACAGAACAATGGCAACATTACAAAACGCAGCAAGGAGGATTTTTGTGAGGACAGTTATACAGAGCTCAAAATGAATGAAGATGCTCGTGTTACATCCACGACCACTACTACCGAGTGGGAACTGTGTCAGGAGCTTGCTGATACAGGGAAGTCCCACCAGAAGGAAAGACCCTGTAGTCTCATAAACTGCATAAAATATGTTTGTAGGGCTATCAAAATTAAATTCTCCAAGTCCTGACAAACATGCTATCTAGAGATAATAAAGGCCCAGTATTGCCACTAAGAACAGTAAATTAGGAAGAAGTAGGAGCAACTTAGTTAAGCTTTAAGTCTTGACTACGAAACAACAAATCATGCATTTTTAGAGGTCCTCTCTCTTATTAAGCTGTCCAGAAGGGAAAAAGCTGCAAATAGCAGTGCTAAAGAGCATGAGACACCTGCAGAAATCAAGTTAGGTCTCTCAGTCTCATAAATTACTTTAAGAACTGACGCTTATTTATACATGAGGATGACAGAAGAATTAAACCAAATGTTAACTGCAGTGTTTTGTCTGAAGGATATTCTTTGTCCAGGGCACTGTCAAAAAAAAGTGAAATCAGAACACTGAGGAGCTCCTGAAACTGCAACTCCAGTTACTCTGAAAGAGACATCTTGCAGTCAGATGTGTGATTCCATTGACCTTGGAAACAGCTTCCAGAAGGGTATCATCAGGTCTATTGCCACAGTCAGTCCCTTAATCAACAACAATTAGAGCACCGACAAGAGATGTATTCCCAGCTCAGACAAAAACACCTTTCAAGACCTGCTGCAGGCTGCAGCTCCAGAAGTACCAATCCATTCATATCCACAAAACCAGCGTTTTTCTGGAGCAGTACAGGCAGTGCATTTATTGTTCTGTTATCAAAACAGGATGAACCACTAAAACAGAGCCTTGGGCTTCCAGTTGATTGCTTATGAATTATTTACAGCTACACAGCCTTCAGGCCAAAAATGACAAAAAGCACAACAAACAACATTGCCTGCCTCTTGTCTCATGCACGCACAGGTACATCATCCTGTCCACCATTCCACATGACAGCTCATCAGCTGAGCCCAGTAAAACCAGTTTTTTTCTTTCCAAATCAACAGCATGCAGCTGCACACTTGGGAGCAATGTTCTGGAGAAGCTACAAGGATCGCAGCAGAGTGACTGATAAAGTTCTCTGCTTCTGTAGGCTCTGACAGCAACAAAATTAGGAAGCAACCAGTGTATTGTGGCAACCATCTGCATCTTAAATTTTCCAGCAAGACTGATGGTCAGATTAGCCAGTTCTGTATGTGTATCATCTTCTTAAGGAGCTTCACATGCACTTGCCTGCCCTCACCAGGGTGGCAATGACAAATGCTGGAGTCCCATCATATACACACTGGGACAGTTACACACATGATGTGCTTGAAGCTTACTTCAGATGTTCCCTTCTAAGAGGCTGACAATCAGATCATACCAGACCAGTGACTACTCACTCTTGCACAGTTTTTATGAGGCTTTCAAAAGCTTCAAGGAGAAAGCAATCCTTTTTGCCAACATGTGGTTAGACCTACCACTGGACACCACCACAGTGAAACGAGGAGAGAATGTCACCCTATTCCAGCCAGGCCCCTCAATCAAATCATGATTTTAAAAAGTCACCACAGACTGCACATCTTCACTGCTTTCAGCCAAAGCCTGATAACTGACACAGCAACTCGGCACATTATCAATACTCTTGAAGACATTTGGAGGCAATGGCTGGCCCTTGGGAAGGAAGGAATGAAGCGAGAAAACACAAAACCTTCCAAGATCAGGCTTGAAGAGAATCACATGTATGTGTCCCAAACTGGGAGGTCTGTGCAGACCCTGGAATCACACATCGCTTTCATCTTTACCCACCGAGACAGACCCCATCGTGCTCAGGACGCAGGAAGAACACGGCTGCACATTTTCAAGGGGCTGATCTACTCTAAACTTCCTGACAGCCAGTCCATAACCTGGGCTGGTATTTATCACAGTAAGTGCTAACATAAGCAACAGGCAAGCTAAAGCATTCCAAACAGAAGGAAGAGTGGCATCAAGGGGAAATCACAGCCCCCATCCCCACAAGAGTGGGGATGCACCTGCTGCCAGGGGAACTTTTCACAGGAAAACTCTGCCTCATCAGTCATGCTCTGACAGTCAGGAAAAGCAGTGGTAAAACTCCCACTGAGCCTAACAGGAGCAAATTCAAGCCCTGACAAAGGAGAAGATATGGTAGATTTCACTAAAACCAGCAGCTTGTAGCAGATTTGTATTTAGCTGTTAAATACACATCTGAACAGGACACAGGAAGACGTTTTTCGCACGTACATTCCTCCAAAGAAGTCTGGTGTAATTTCAATACATTTAACTACCCATCTACCATGCATTCTATTTCTTACCACGCAGTTCTGTCAGACCAGGGGTTTTTTTGCTTTTTGCTTATTTGGTTTGCATGAAACCATTGTATTCATCTGCTCTGTAAAATGCAGAGAACTCCAAATGGACTGTCCAATTTTTCATTTGAGTTCCAAGACCTTTAATTTTATATACATTATGGAAGATGGCTGTAATTCTTAGCAACATCTGTGATGCAAGTCATCTGCTATACTGGCATTTATTATTCAATTACATATTCACATGCTTCAGCACTATACAGATTTCACTTAGCTGCTTGGGTCTAATTTCCAGTGTCCTAGACTCAGCTAGGAAGATTAATCACAGATTTTTTTATATGAGAAGTTACCATTTTCTTCCCTAGGATTTGTCATACAACAACAGACTAAAAAGATCCTTTTTCCAATATGACAAGGGAAAATAATAATAACAACCACACTTTCTAGTTAAGGGTGATCTGAGACATCATTATTTAAAGGGCAACAAAATCTAGAGAATGAGAAATTATTTCTAGCCATGAATGCTTTAAAACAAATTTAGACATGAATTAAGAATGGACAAAGTTAATAGCAGCACCATATTACAGGTGTAGTTAGTGCTGTTTTGCTGCCAATCTCAAAGATGCTGTGTAGCTCCACACCTGAGGTCCCCAACAGAAAAACACATGAACAAAACAATGAAAAGTAGGAAGTAACAATCTGACATGGAGAGGAACTCAAAATTTGAGCAAAGAGGGGGCAGACATATATAAATCTCCCAGGTAAGAATCTGATCTCCCTAGAGAGGAACTGCAACACAACGCACTAGTCCTCTCCAAAGATAAGGAGAGGCTTTCCTCCACAAAGAAAGCATCTCAGGACTGAGAAATGAAGCACTCTGCTCCAGCATCAGGGCCTCCATCACCACACAGCAGACTGACTGACGCAGTGTGAGGGTATAACCTCATGTGGAAACTGGGTACCACCTAAATGGCTGCTTCAACTATAAAAAGCTGTCACTGAATAATAAATCTGATGGGACACAGCAGGCAACAAGCATGGAGGGAAAAGGGAAAAGAGCAGAGTAAGTTTAAGGGGACAGAGACAGTGATGAGGTAAAGTGTGAATGGGAACCGACAAGGACAGCTCAAGGTAGGAATCATGGAAATCAGAGGAAAGCAGCAAACAGGTGAACAGCAGGACAAGATGTTTTCAACCACTCACTGAACTCTAACAGCATATGTGTAAAAATCTGAAGTTGAACTCAGGTCATCTGAACCCAGGCAACCTTCATCTTAAATGAAAATATAGGTTTTTCAATTTTGTACAGTATCCAATGAAAACCACGTATGATGTGAGAAACAATTACACATCCTTTAGAAAGATTTCCTCATGTCTTATTAAAAGGCTTTATTCCTACATTCATTATAGAAATAACTTAATTTGCACCTCTATTAAACACAATATGCAATGCTACATGCTTTCAACAGATTTTCAGATTACTTGCATTATATAAAAAGTACCACCCCATACCAAACACTGTTTAAGAGTCTTCTCCCCCATTCATATTTTGATCTTCCCCCTTAGTTCTCAGTAATCATGAGACTTCATCTCAATTCTATTATAAACTAAGCTTGGTCCCAGACCATATATTATCCCTGCATCACTGAAGTCTACAGAACCTCAGGAATCAGTGGTTGTGAACAGTTGGGATGTTGCACCTTTTGCCCTTTTGTTCTCTTACATTTATCTGGTATAAGTCTCAATTATACATGTAAAGTCTTCATTTGGTGTGAGTGAGGACTCGGCAACTTCCACCGTGCTGTTTGTCTAGAGCTGTGAAAGTTTAGGAGCAAGTGCTGATCACACGCTGGAGAGCAAGAAACCCTGCTGCTATAAATACAGCTTTGATTGAAATGCTGAAAATAAAAGAAAGAAATCAACCCAGGCCTTGCCTGCCAGTTAGGAATTGGCCACCGAAAACACAAGAGAAGACTCTGGGCAAGGCGTCTGCGGAGCAGCTGACTGCTCAGATACCTGTGAGAGCTGGGAGTTCAGCTTGGGTCACGGGATGCTCTGAAACTCATCCAGTCAGGAAGCCACAGCACAGAGAATATCTCCCTCTCTACATACCATAGGTACACAAATTCACACGTGTATTTATAACACTAGGTTAATACCACATCTAATTTTACTTCCAACTAGTTTCCAAAGGCTTTTTTTTTTTTTTAAGTGATCGGTATTTCCTGATGGGAGCTGCCTGGCACGGGGCGTACACCAAGGACACCAAAAGCCACCAAGCGCGGGGACGCCGCGGCTGGAG
>NW_010291007.1:0-539 GCF_000700745.2 Antrostomus carolinensis | reverse complement strand
GATGTGTCAGCCAACCCTGGGGTGCCCACCACCCTCACTGCATCGTGCCCAGACACCAACCTGCTCCAAACCCCATTAAACAAGACCCCAGCACCCACCATGAGCTGGCTGGGACGGCCAGGAGCTGGATGTGCCACCCGTCACACGCTTCACAACGAGCGTTTTTTTTTCTTGCCGGTGACAGAGATGAAACCGGAGCCAGCCGGGCCATTGCGGGATTGTGCCTTCCCAGGAGGAGACCTGGCTTTGTCCCAGTTTGTGGGTGCCACGCACGACCCTGACGGTTTTTTGGTGCTCAGAAGCTGTCTGTGCTCCAGCACCGGGCTGCAGACACCAGCATCCATCATCCGGGGAGCTGCGACCCGCTCCGGGTGGTTCTCCAGGCAGCCCAGCCCTGGCAGGACCTGGAGACCCTTCGGACACCCCCTGTTCCCATCCGGAGCGCGGGGGTTTACAGCAGCAATGCAGCTGTGAGCACTGGTGACGCCCCGTCCCTCCTCTCCGTGCTCTCGGCACCATTTGCACCCAAAGAGCAACCA
>NW_010291006.1:0-6842 GCF_000700745.2 Antrostomus carolinensis | reverse complement strand
CCCCCGGCGCGGTCTGGCAAGAGTAGCGGAGGGCTGGGAGGGAGAAGGGCCGGGTCCCTTCAGCCGATGCCGGCAGCGCCGAAATCCTGCGGGACACCCGAGTCGGAGAAGCCGGAGCGAGGCCTGCGGGAAGCTTCACCCTCCCGTGGCGGTTTTCCCCGGGGTTACCCGGGGGTGCCGGCACCCGCCGTGAGCCGGCCGCCTTCTGCGCGCCTGTGTCGCTGGGGAAGGAGCTGTGATCCTGCCGGCGCTCGGCCCCTTAGAGCCGTGGTCTCCGCTGGCTGCCTCTGCTTGGTCGTGCTGAGCGCTCTTCAAGGGGCTCTGGTCGCACATCAAAACCCGGCCTGCCACCCCTGTGTGCAAAAATAAGTAGCGTTTAAGCAAAACTGAGCTATCTCCCTGTCAGAGAAGGTGTGGGCAGCGATCACCTGCTGAGGTGGGACTGGAGGGGATGTCTTGGGGACTTTGTGCTCGGTGCTCCCTGTTTCTGTGCCTTGCTGCTGTTAACGTTTGCATTCACATCAGCCATCCTTGAGCAACACATAGACCTGAGGATGGTGGGGTGGCTTCAGTGGGAAGCCTACTTCATGTCCAAAGGACTCTCCAGTGGTTTCTAAACGTGGCAGCTTAAATGTAGATTCAGGCCCTTATTTCCTAACCTCCTTTTGCCACTTGAATGGGCTCAGGTGGCCTGGAAAGTTCCATCCTGCTTCCACTGCTAGAAAGTTATGGTTCAGTTTGTACTGGTTCTAAGGTGTAACCCACCCACAATGTTCACTGTGGCCCTCAAATGCTCCAGATCCCATTTTCTAGTTACTGAGTTACACCCTGTGCACTATGTGAGCTTCAAACTAAAACCTTGACCACACATAAGAAATTTCTTTTTAAGCTCTTCATCTCTCTTCTACTTTAACATTGCCATAGCTTGAGTTTGTTCTATTAACAATTAAAAATCAACCTTATAATGAACACCTCATAGCTTCCTTTACAGCTGGAGGAGTCCTGTAAGTGAATCCTAAGTAGTTGTATAAACACAGAGTGATTTGGGGAGGCTGTAAGTGTACAAATGACTGTGGACTTCTGGAGAGAGGAAAATAAACTTGTGTGGGTGGGAGGGGGGTTTACTGGAGGTTTTCTGTAGCTCAGGGTTGTCGCTGTTGATTGCTCAGAAGTTACTTTAGAGAACTGTACTGCGTTGGAAGGAAAATTAGAAGCTAAATTCAAAATATTGTTCTGAGGGCCTGCACCCAGTGATGCTCCATTAACGTGCAGCATGGGTCTGTGGAGGCTGCGCTGTTGAATTTCCTGGTGCTGGTGGGTTACAGTGTTAGTGTGACTTGTGCACAATAACATGTAGACTGTTCATGTAGCAGGCTGTTGCAGGTTGTTGGAAAACACAGTTTGCGAGATGGTTTTCTTTTGTCTGTAAAGCTCGTAGGTTCCCTCTCATGGAGTTGATCTCCAATGATTAGAAGTAGATCCAGTGAAAAGCTCTGGCCAATGGTACCTGGCAAGGTACTGTAAAAAAGACCTTATATCTCTTGTTAAAACACAGTAATCTGTAGGGTTGGTTATGATGCAGTCTGTCTTGTCTCTGTGGATCACTGGGTTGTCCTGCTGTGATCATCTAGAAATACAGGTTGTTTTTTCTTGATTGGGTGGACTAAGACTGGGGAAACAGATTGAATAATGCTGCTTTTGGTAGCCGTATGTAGTCAGCCTCTTAAACATTAGTTGCCTGTGTTTTGTAAGTACGAGGCCTGTCTGAACCTGCCTGAGAACTCGAAAGTTAAGTCTGAGAGCTCCTGCTTTTGCAGCTATCGCCCGAGAGCACAGGCTGCCGGGAGAGCGGAGGTGGGTGCAGCTCAGGCTCTGCGCCGGGACATGCTGCTGGCCAGGGATCAAGGGATTCTCAGGTGGCTTTTCAAAGGCTGGGGAAGTGGCGGGCCGTGGGCAGGTGGAATCCCTTTTAGCGGAGGAGCTGGGTGTGAGAGAGCACTACTTTTACACAACGGTGTGAAATAGCTTTTCTCCTTCTCTGAAGATTGAGTTGGACATGTAGGAGCTCTGGAAAAAATAGCTGTGGGAAGTTGGATGGGTGACAGTCTTCAGACATTGGGTTTTTGATATCCCTGCCTCTGTTATGATAACCAGGTGTTTCCTTCCTTAAGGATAAACCACCATCCAGCTGGTGTGTTGCATTAATCATAATTCAGAAATGGCTTCTGTGAAAAGTGACCAAGATTTTCCTGGATTTCCTGAGTTTCTTTCCTTTTCACCAAAAGAAAGCTCTTGAATGTTGGCTTGTGCCCTTGATTATTGGAAAGGGAGAGTTTGTCAGATCCATACTGGGTAAGATGCTTTTCTGGCAGTCCTCAAGTATCCTTAAATTTTAAGAATCCTGATGTGTGTCAGAAGATTATTAAATTAAAAAGGGAGGTGGGGGGGGGGAAAAAGGGAAGGAGGGAGCATCTTAGTGGCTGAACTTACTCCAGTTTTTCAACATCTTTATTGTGCTGAAGGGCCAAAAGCTGCACATGGTATTCCTTTCCTTGTCCAGTAGACATGTGAGCTTTGTGGATGATGCGGTTTCAGCTGGTCTAAACCAGCCTGTACCTTCCTTGGACCTGGCTTGACCCATCATCCCCACTGGGAACGTGGCCCAGAGGCACGCTTCAGCTCCCAACGCTTGTGTCGATGCATATCTTAATGCCATGTGGCTACCCAGTGGGAACATTCGCAGTGATAGGTGACATGTCTTTGCAGAAGGATGAGCTTTGTGGTGCTGTGTAATAATACCTCTTGGTTGATTTTTCTCTGGGTGACCGTAAGGTGCTGCAGAAGCCTCTCAGATGACTGTTGCAGCAAATATTAAAGGGGAAAACGGAGTGTTAGCTGTCTATGCTCGCCTCTGTTTTCAGACATGGTGGTGATGGGAAGTGCTATAGTTTTCTTCTTTAAGAAGTCCCCTTCCTTTGGGCCCTGTGCTTCTTCCCTTCCTCTGTCGCCGTACTGAGAGCTGGCTTTACAATCAAAACACCTGAAAGCTTCTTGCTAGATAGGAGAGCAGAAGGGTAAAGAGAAACCTGCTTAGAAATTGGCATATGTCATATGAAAATGTTACAATGGAACTGTAATTACACCTTATCCCTCTTCTCCCATCTTTCACAACAGGATACATTAGAAGCTCAGTTCTTATCTAGGTGTTGTCCGTGTAGCTCAGGATTAATGTTTCAGCCCTTTTACACAGGATCTGAAAACACATTATCTTGCTGGCTCAAAACAACTGTGTATTCTCATGTGTCTAGTACTTGCTGTCTCCTTTCCCCCACAGGGTGACAAGTGAGGTATCTGTCCCCTCTGAAGAAACTGCCTCTAATCTCTGAAAAAGGTTTCCAGATGACCCTTTCTCTCGCTCTCTCCCCTCCCTTTTTCCAAGAGCTCCAGTGCATGCGATGTGTGGGGCTTTTCTTGTTTATTTTGTTACGAATCCTGCCTGTGGCCATGAAGTCCCAAACCTATTTTTCATTTTCTCTCCTTAGCTTTACAGAGAGGTTGCCAGCCTCTTTCCCCATGACTGTAAGTCTACAGAGGAACAAATACTTTTAAGATAGGAATTCCTACACTAATAGTGAGACTTCTCTTTGATTATAGCTGCATGTAGACAGTCTTTTCTTGTCCTGCTCTGAGTGAAAAGAGAATTATTTTTTTTTCTTGAATTATATGTACAGCTTTTCAAATGGGAGGTTATCTGTCAGCCCAAGTGTGTATTTCTTTCCCAGTCACTTGGATATTCTGGAATAGTAGAGGCATAAGATTGCCTCAGGCCTTTAAATTGTAGCCCTTTGAATTGTTTATGAAAGTGGGGTGTTTTTGCACTTTGAAACTGACAGTTTTATGGTTTTGCCTTAAAAGCAGCAGAAAAGCATTTATCTACTATATTATTTCCTGTAAGCTGTATGTACAAGTAAGAATTCATTTTAATGTTTCAAAAGTGAGTAAATGCACTTGTGGTTCCTTGAAAAATAGTCCTTTGGAAAAAACCCTTTTTATTGCTGAACAATAGGAACTTTTGATGATGGCTGAGGATTATAAAAACACAGCTACCTGACTCAAGTGCTGACTGTAACATCTCTGCCTTATTAATAGTGTCATGTTTTCTTGCATTACAAACTGATTTACAAATTAACAATAATGTGACTAACATCCTCCTACTGTAAACAAACCCATTAAGATAAATATATCCAGTTAACTATAACCATATTTTTTCCCTCTTCTCCCATCCTGTTTTGATTTTGTTTTAGTAAATGTTGGTGTTCAGATAGATGCTGCAAATGGATTTTTAAGAAATTTTCAATCATATTTTGATGTATCCAGAGTATAAACAGGATTCTGTTCTGGACCTTGAAGGCAGAGAACATGTTTGGGATCAGCTATGCTCTGTGCTCTTATGAAGTCTCTAGCAGGTAAAATGATGTGTTTTGGTCTTGGGCTGGTGTAGAAGTCAGTGCCTCAGCAAGCCTGCCCAACTGCTAGATTGATGTAATATCCAAACAGCTTGTAGGTGGTTTGTCCTGCTTGTGTGTCGTCTCCTCTCCTTAGGAGGAGTGTACCTTCGCTTTGTTACATTAAGATAGCTGTCTTAAACCTTCTGTATCTTTTTTTTTTCCCCTCCAAAAGTTACTGATACTGCTCAGACACCTTAGCAGTATTGCATGTCCACAGTGACTGCTTAGCTATTACAGTATATGTACACATATTGTGTATTTAATAGGTATAAAGTACAACGTCAAGCACTGTGTATATATATATATATATGCACACACACACATACATATATAACTGTAGCAATAGTGGTAAGAGCAAACTTGCTTTAAACAGTCCCCTGTAAAGAGATTTTAAAGGTCTGGTTCTTCTCTGTCTGGTGTTAACTAAGTGAGAGAGGTCTACAAATTGTGTTTTCCAGCCTTTTGTGCTTTGATTTCACTCTAACCCTGAAGCCTTACAGGCCTTCTGAAGTTTAAGAAATGTTTTCCATGTGTAGCACACTTCAAAATTGATCAAAAAGCATCACTCTTTTTAAACGTACAAGATGTTAAAACAGACTTTAAGTCTGCTTTAAGTTTTTAAGCAGTATAGATTCTTACAAGTTTAGGTCATACTTATCATACCTAAAATAAAACTAAGTGCAGTGAAAACCAGCACTGTAACCAGCTGATTTAACTTCTGGTTTTGAGCTTCAAAATGTATTTGATTATATGCAAACCAAATGTGGCACGGACTCAGAAAGCCACAATGCTTCCCCCTCTCAAATGAAGACAGTATGCCACAGCAATAGCAACTTGAGAGGGTCTGGATTGTTGCATAATGTGTCAAGAGAAAGAGACTGTAAACATTAATCTCTTAAGTCTTGCCTCTGTTCCTTTCCCTCCCAGTTTGCTGAGCTTCAGACAGCAAGTATTGTATTTATTCTGATGTGGTAAATAGCATCTACTAAACTCCTAGTTCCTCTGTTGTTACAGATCTCTGTTTTTCATAGTAGGATGACTTTCTGAAGTGGTCATACCTAGTAAAGTTAAAACTGTGTTTAAACGGTTAGGGGATTTAAGGGAAAGTGGCCACAGCTTCACAAGTTACCGTGCAGCAGCTGAGCCACGGTGGCTGGTCCTGTGCACGCTTGCTGCTCCTCACAGGTGAGAGGCCAAACCTTTCAGACCTTGCACAGACAAGTCGTTTAGCGATAGCTCTGTTCAGGTGACAGCTGCAGTAAGCACCAGCCCAGTGCAACTATCTTCTCTGACCTGTGCTGTGGCACTGTGAGAGCAGTCCTGTCTGTAAGAGCTAGAGGGGAGGCTGGGACGTGTGCTTTGAGCTACCTGGCTTCACAGAGCATGGGATGGAGGAGGATCTGCTCTAGTGCTAGGGTTATAGTCTCAAATCCTGCATAACAAAGCCATAATCTAGTTACTGAAAGATGGTAGTTCCTCTGACAATGGTCCCAAAGTTGGTATACTGTTACAGGCTTGGGTGCTAGCTGTGCTGACTGCATGGTTATCAGTATCCCTGCCATGCACTGACCAGAAGGCTCGGGCTGCTGCCTGGTGTTTCAGCACCTCCCAGACTCTCCTATTCTTGATCCTACCTCCAGCTTCTCGCCTTTGCCTTCATAATACTTTCTAGCCTAGGAGCTTGGGAATTTCTGATCTGCTTAAAACTTTGTCCAGCCAGTCTGTCTTACGTAAGTAGTATTCTGAATTTTTGTCTTGCCACACCAAAACAGTCCTAAAGGACACTGAACAATGGGCCTTTAATTTGCTGAGGTGTTCTTTAAAGTTGAAAAGTTGTTTACAGCTAAGTCAGAAAGGAATGTCTCCGGTGTGAGGTTAAAATGCCTGTGGAGGCTCCCTCTGGCAGGCTGCAGGACTAGCTACCTCCAAGGACTTCTTCAGGGGTGCAATTAATAGTGCTTTCCTCAGTAGTCCCTTATCATTCCCTTTGTAAGAGACTTTGCCTGCACTTAATCTGAGCTTTTAGTAACCAAGAAATGCTCTTCCAAGGATTGAGATTGCTTGCCCCTAATTACCTTTACAATGCAGGCCAGAAGTTAAAGATGACATGTACCTCTGGAGAAATTTCCTCCCTCTAAGGGAAGGGAAAATCTCCCAGTACAGAGGTAGTCCCGTTCCCACTGGAAATTCCTGAAGTTAATTGGGGCAGAAGTGTTTGAGGCAGGGTGTGGTGCACCAGCCCCACGGCCACCGGCCTGTGGCCATCTCTCCTGCTTCCGCCCAGCACAGATGTTCCTGGTCCCTGTCAGGTCTGGCTAGGTGTGTATGTATGTT
>NW_010291005.1:8917-19747 GCF_000700745.2 Antrostomus carolinensis | reverse complement strand
CCAGCCTGTCAAGGTCCCTCTGGATGGCAGAGGGACCACCGTGGCAGGTCCCCTGCTCTTGGTGTTGCTGTAGAATGCTGAACAGCAAACGTGACAAATCAGGGTGTCACCAAAGCTCTTTAAAGGTGGAACATTTGCCAGGATACGTAGAACAGGTAACTTCAGCAGCTAGCAGGCTTTGAGTGGGTTATATTATAGAATATGGTGTGTAAGATGCTGAATTATAAGGAGGTATAATATACAGAGTGATACATTGGGAGTTGGAAGAGAATACTTTAATACTCTTGGGGAAAATGAAACAGCATCCTTCTGTTACATGTATTATTTTATTTTTTCCTTTACCCACAGGGGATCTTTGGGGCCCTTTGGTGCTTTGTGTCTCACTTGCACTGTAAGTACTTGGAGTGGGTTTTAGAGTCTTTTACATGGCAGAGATGAGAAATGTAAAATTTCTGGCTACTTGTCTTGGGATCAAGTTCACCTGATCCTTCTCTGCTCTTCTGCAAACTCTGGTTAGCTTGTTGTATGAAATGTATTTCTGACACTTCAAGCCCGTTAGGACCTCTCTCCTTTCAATTTAGGATTTAAGGGTGGACTTTTTCTGGTCCACTGTCTTAAGAGTGATTTTACTGAGAGGTACCACGTGTCACATTGTCCTTGATTCTAATGTGTTTGGCTGACTTGGGCTGCAGTGAACACACTGACTTTGGGTGACTTGAGCTGCATCCTGGAGAAGCGATGGGAAAAGAGAGGCTGATGTAGGAAATCAGAGCTGGGAGATGGTGGTGGCTGCCACGAGTTCCTGGTGCTCCCCTGGAGCGTTTGTGTGCGGATCTGCCTGGGGTAGGAGGGAAATGTTGGTGATACCAACTAAGTGAGGCACTGAATGTACAGAAACCATTGAGTAAAATGTTGGTAAAGCCTTAGCAAAAGTACACAGTGTAATTTAAATGTTTGAATGAATGCAGGCTCCCTTTTCCAGGCTGTGTTGCTTGTGTCCTGCAGTTACTATAAACTGTCTGTAAGGCTTTTGTGTTTTACCCTGCACTCGTTGCCTAGGTCACCAGACTTTTGGTACTTTAGTTTTCATATTTTAGCCTCTTGTCTGTGGTTTTATTCTCCTCTGTATGCTTACACAGTCCTCAAAACAAGTAAACAAACAGACTGAAATGCCCTCAATGGAGCCACAACCGTGTTCCTTTCCTGTGCAAAAGTGAGGATACAACGAAAAATGACAGATGAGGATAATTGGTCTGCAGCCTCACTGGGGATCAGTGCTTTGGGCTCCTGTTCTGTCATCTACTCTAGGTGTGTGAAAACTCAGTCACTGATTGCAAATGACACCTTTTGTCTGTTGCCTACAACAGGATGCTTCAGGGTGGATCTGCAGACAGTAAAGACGATGGAGGACCCCAGTTTGCTGAGGTCTTTGTCATCATCTGGTTCGGTGCAGTTGTCATCACGCTAAATTCCAAGCTGCTCGGAGGAACCATGTGAGTGCAGGTTCATTTAGTAGCCGTGGGGGGGGTTTCTGCAGGGCTTTGCTTTGACTCCTTTGTCCCCATTTCTGTCTCTCCTTTCCAGATCTTTTTTTCAGAGCCTGTGTGTTCTGGGTTACTGTGTCCTGCCCCTGACGGTAGCGATGCTGGTGTGCAGGCTGGTGCTGCTGGCGGGTTCTGGGACTGTCAGCTTCATCATTCGTCTGATCGTAGTCGTAGCTATGTTTGGTTGGTCGACGTTAGGTGAGTACCTCCTTGTGTTATAACACTGTTGTGTGCAGTGAATGGTGAGATGCTTTAGGAGGTAGATCTGCTTGTGTTCTGTTGGGTAGAGACGATGGGAGTTGTAGTGGAAGGTGTTTCTTAGGCTGCTGGAATACTGTAGAAACAGTTCTTCCAATCCTTGTGTTGGCAGAGATTCACCCTCTGCCTGAGCTGATGTTGATTGTCGTGGTCATATACAAATTGCCTTTGGCAGAAGGACAATGATCTAACATTAAACCCCACGTGAGACTAGTGGGTATTTTATTCTGTGATCTGTGTTATAAATACTACTAGAAAATGCTGATTTCTTACAGAAGCATTTGCATTGTTCCTCCTGTTCTTAATCTGTACATCTGACTCTTGTCACAGAGTGTCACTCAGCGTTTATCTTTGTCTGGTGCAGTTTTAATTGGTGTTTAATGACCACTGGTATTGAGTGGTGGATTAATCTGTTTTCTCTTTCGACATAATGATAATGCAGATCTAATTCCAAATTGTTAATGTCTGCAGTGGATCTTGGACTTCCAGTTTGCTGCTGCTCACATTTCAGGTCTTTTTCTTTTTCACCAGCATCTACAGCTTTCCTGGCAGACAGTCAGCCTCCGAACCGCAAGGCCCTTGTCGTGTACCCCATCTTCCTCTTCTACTTTGTTATCAGCTGGATGATTCTCACCTTTACACCTCAGTGATCTCCGCTTAGAAGGGAAGAGACTGTAACACAGACTGAAGTTTTTTCATGACTGCTGCAGTTAATCGTTGGCTTTATCTCTTTCTAATTTATATATATAGAGAGATATTGTAAAAAGGCGGGTCATGGGATAAAGCCAGAGAACTGCAAAAATTGGTTGTTTGTGTGTCGCTCTTTCTGAAAGATGCAGAGGTCCAGCTGCTGAAGGGTTTTTTGTTTAGCCCTGCTCTTTAGCTGTGTTAAAAAGTGCCCGCTGTGACAGGGAGTATTCCGCCTCAGAAACAGAGTGGGACATCCTGGAATTCCAAGACGTTGGATAGATGAAGATGAAGTTACAGGATCACAGGACTTGGCAGAATTCCTGCCTGTGCTTGGATTCTCGCTGAAGATGGATATGCCTTATGGAATAATAGGACTTCTTTGCTGTTATGTGTTGGGTAGGGAAGAAACGTGTTTGACTCCTGTTCTTTTCCATTCACTTAGAGTGGTGGGATGTATATAAAGTGCGTTACAGGACTGTGAGCTTTCACTTTGAAATGGGATTTCAGGAAAATACAAGTTGGGTCCATTTTGCAGTTAATTGGAGCTGGGTGGAAGGGTTCTGCCTTTGCTCACGTTCATGCGTCCTGTATTTATGTTTCATCCCTTCATGGCAAGAAAGCGTGTGTCAGCCAAATGCCTTCAGCACCATAGTTACACTGACTGACCCCTGTGTCGCGTGAGAGGGACTGTGTTTACACTGGATAGTTACAAATCTTTTTGTGTGACTATAGATTAGAGAGTTAACTGTCCTGGAGAAACAGTCAGGACTGGTTTTCAACAGGAATTTCGCTGTCACGATGAGTATCGAGAATGGAAAGTTGTCTGGAGAGTACCAAGTGTGTGTGTGTGTGTGTGTGTATGTTTGGGGAGGGGGAAAAAAAAGGCTGAGTTTTTGATATATGAAGATGTTTGGGTGCTGACATACCAAACCAGGACTTATGCCTGAAAGATTTAAAATGTGTTGGAGGAAGGAAACTGAAGTCTTGATGCAGGTGGTGGCTGCTCTGAAGTAGAATCTGAATTCTGATCTTAACTGCTTGTGACTTTTCGTTTGGTTGTTTACATGGAGAGCGTTCCAATGTAAATGCATTTGAATTTGCATATTGTTTCTTTGTACTTATAAGGAGATGTGAGAAACTTTTCTGTAATTTTTGGGGGTTTTTGTTTTGGGTTTTTTTTTGCTTAATACTTATAAAAGGGGAGGGATTTCTCCATTCCCTGTAGGCACACTGACGTACCTTGCCTGGAGACCCATCGCAGCGCACAAGGCGCTGTTTCTATTTCAGCAAAGGGATTGCAACCTGGGGAACTGCTGTTTGGAAACTGTACAGAAACTATTTATGTTGTCCATTATTTCCAGTAAGGGAGAGCTTTGAAACAACTGGAGGTGAAACAAGCTGCTGTTAAAATGTCACTTTTCCTGAAAATGAACATCGTATTTCCTTTTTCCCGATAGACCTGAAATCGATGTACGCGGGTCCTGCCGAGGTGTAAATATGCATAATTTATATTTCTATACAAAAGTCTGCTGTAAACACTAAGTATTTGGTGGCTGGGGTGGGAATTTCTAAACGTGCAGATTAAAAGTCCATTTTTGCATTTTGAGGAGCGTGGAGGAAGGAAAGGTCAGTGGCTCTCTGCAGGGAGCAGCTTTGCCGCAGAGCAGTCGCTGTCGGCGTGTGTGTGCGAAGCCGAGGGCTGTCCCTGCTCCTTCCTTACCCATCCCTGGCTGCTCCGAGGTGCTGCCAGAGCACCTGCAGAGCTTCGTGTGTGTTGGGAATGGGGAATTCTTCACCTGCCATTAAATTATTACTGGTATGGAATGTGATTTTTCTTTTTAAGTGCAGAGTTTTCCATTCATTTGAACATTTGCTTTATGAAGCTGAAAAGAAATTCTCAAGGGAAGTAGCGAAGCTGTCGGTGGCTGCAGGCGGATTCTTTGGGCCAGATCTTTCCTGCTGCAGCACCAGGATTTAACCATACTTTTAGACAAATCCTTGGAATTCCAGCTCTGTAATTCTTGTGATTTAAGCTGATATTATATCCGAAACAATTGTAATAACATTTAATTGATCCAGTATCTTTTTGAAAAGGGAGATGATGATTTTTAAGTGGAATTAAAATCCCAGCTTTTTCCTTGATTGTTTTTGACTTGGATGTTCGTCTCGTGATTGATTGTTCTCTATCATTGCTCTTGGCTTATACAAGAGAGAGAAAAATTATTTTTATATTAACTAAATTTACTTTTCAATTGGTCACTGAAGTTTTTTTGTCAAGAGGTGTTTTTAATCTGAACGAATAGGCAGAAATACACTGGTTGTGGTGCAGGTGTGACTGGTTCTTTGACTCATGGCGGTTCTTTAGCGTGGAATCCATCATTGTCTAAAGCTGCAAACTCTTTAAGCGGGTTTATGTCACTAACGGTGTAACTCCCTCAGGTTTTGGCTGACAGGATGCAGGTAGGAAACTAGAATTTCTGAGTTTTGTGCCTCCAGTTGAATAAAGTTACGTGTCTTCTGTATGGTGGTGGTATGTTTACTCTAGCAGAGAGCAGAGGACGTTAATGTCCTCGGCCAGGAGTTCTGGTTGCTGCAGCTCCTTCGCCTTTCAGCTCTCCCCGGTGTGTGACGTGCTCCATGCCAGTCGCTCAGAAGCACGCAGCGTATCTTGGCAAAAATAATTTGCCCACCACGATGTTATAATCAGTTCTGGAAGAGCTTCACCAGGAGAGGCTTGGCCTTTCAACTTGAAGATGATGATCTACTGAAAAAACTTGGCCCTTTTTATCAGTAGAATATAGTTGTTGAGAAAGGCAGAGAGAGCAAGTGTTGACACCACTGGAAATGAGCATCAGATGGTTTGAAGATGAACTGTCTTGTGTGACCTTGGAAAATTCAGCAGCCAAAAGTGGAGTTTGTTCCTCAGCCCAGTTTGGATGTTCTGTAGAGCCACTGCTCTTGCTGAATCGGCTCATCCCTCAGCAGACAGGTGGTTCCCAGAATGAACGAGATGGGGACACATTAAAGTACGGTTGGAAAAATTCAGTTTTAGGCAAGTGAAATATTTTGAGCTTATTTGATACTCACAGACTGCCTAGAATCCATGATGATGATAGTCCTTTGGAATGATGGTGTTACACGAGATGGCTGAGAGTGCCTGTTCACTGGCTGGTACTTCAGCTTGTTCAGCTGCTTATATGGCGTGTTCCTACAAAGATGGGAGCAGGTAAGTGATCCTCGTAACCACAACCTGTATTTTTAATTAGTTCTGGAAATGTGTGTGATAACTGCTCTCTGCAGGGAGCAGCTTTGCCGCAGAGCAGTTGCTGTCGGTGCGTGTGTGCGAAGCCGAGGGCTGTCCCTGCCCCTTCCTTACCCATCCCTGGCTGCTCCAAGGTGCTGCCAGAGCACCTGCAGAGGAAAAGCAGATGTCTTGCCTTTAATGAAGTGTTTTAACTCTTGTGTAGAGGAAGCAGATGATTTTCTGATGCATAAACCAGGCTCCTTCCTACTAAGACTTTTTAATACTGTTTATCAACTGAAGTTGTTGTTATGTGTTTGAATCTGAATTTGATTTTCATCCATTTAATATCAATGAAAATAATTTTACTTGATGATTTTTAAGTGGAATTAAAATCCCAGCTTTTTCCTTGCTTGTTTTTGACTTGGATGTTCGTCTCGTGGTTGTTTGTTCTCTATCATTGCTCTTGGCTTATACAAGAGAGAGAAAAATTATTTTTATATTAACTAAATTTACTTTTCAATTGGTCACTGAAGTTTTTTTGTCAAGAGGTGTTTTTAATCTGAACGAATAGGCAGAAATACACTGGTTGTGGTGCAGGTGTGACTGGTTCTTTGACTCATGGCGGTTCTTTAGCGTGGAATCCATCATTGTCTAAAGCTGCAAACTCTTTAAGCGGGTTTATGTCACTAACGGTGTAACTCCCTCAGGTTTTGGCTGACAGGATGCAGGTAGGAAACTAGAATTTCTGAGTTTTGTGCCTCCAGTTGAATAAAGTTACGTGTCTTCTGTATGGTGGTGGTATGTTTACTCTAGCAGAGAGCAGAGGACGTTAATGTCCTCGGCCAGGAGTTCTGGTTGCTGCAGCTCCTTCGCCTTTCAGCTCTCCCCGGTGTGTGACGTGCTCCATGCCAGTCGCTCAGAAGCACGCAGCGTATCTTGGCAAAAATAATTTGCCCACCACGATGTTATAATCAGTTCTGGAAGAGCTTCACCAGGAGAGGCTTGGCCTTTCAACTTGAAGATGATGATCTACTGAAAAAACTTGGCCCTTTTTATCAGTAGAATATAGTTGTTGAGAAAGGCAGAGAGAGCAAGTGTTGACACCACTGGAAATGAGCATCAGATGGTTTGAAGATGAACTGTCTTGTGTGACCTTGGAAAATTCAGCAGCCAAAAGTGGAGTTTGTTCCTCAGCCCAGTTTGGATGTTCTGTAGAGCCACTGCTCTTGCTGAATCGGCTCATCCCTCAGCAGACAGGTGGTTCCCAGAATGAACGAGATGGGGACACATTAAAGTACGGTTGGAAAAATTCAGTTTTAGGCAAGTGAAATATTTTGAGCTTATTTGATACTCACAGACTGCCTAGAATCCATGATGATGATAGTCCTTTGGAATGATGGTGTTACACGAGATGGCTGAGAGTGCCTGTTCACTGGCTGGTACTTCAGCTTGTTCAGCTGCTTATATGGCGTGTTCCTACAAAGATGGGAGCAGGTAAGTGATCCTCGTAACCACAACCTGTATTTTTAATTAGTTCTGGAAATGTGTGTGATAACTGCTATGCTTTCCAAGGGGAAAAAGCCTCTTCCTTCTTGTTTAAAGCTGGCTGAGGGAAGTGTAGCAGGGGAAAAGCAGATGTCTTGCCTTTAATGAAGTGTTTTAACTCTTGTGTAGAGGAAGCAGATGATTTTCTGATGCATAAACCAGGCTCCTTCCTACTAAGTCTTGTTTAAAGCTGGCTGAGGGAAGTGTAGCAGGGGAAAAGCAGATGTCTTGCCTTTAATGAAGTGTTTTAACTCTTGTGTAGAGGAAGCAGATGATTTTCTGATGCATAAACCAGGCTCCTTCCTACTAAGACTTTTTAATACTGTTTATCAACTGAAGTTGTTGTTATGTGTTTGAATCTGAATTTGATTTTCATCCATTTAATATCAATGAAAATAATTTTACTTGTTTTAACTTTATAAATTAAAAAACACTGAAAGGCACATGGGCAATCTTCTGCGTGGACTGCAAGCGCTGTGCACGCTGTGCGTGTGGCCAGTGAGGAACAGCCCGTCCTGGGAGCTGCGTGGGCGGGAGGCAGCACCTCGGCTGGTGCTGGAGGCTCCTGAAGCACCGAGGACTCCGAAGGGATCCCACCAACACCTGGGCAAAGAGAGGCATTTTATAGGGCCTGGGAGTTCAGAGTGAATCAGGAGAAGCTGGGGCAGAAAACCAGCCGAGTTCTCTACTCCTCTGCCTACGGAGGCTTCTAACCATGTGGTTGGTGTCTCTGCAGCAGTGGGTTAACAGGTGCTGGTGGAGGCACCAGGGTGAGGTACAAATCCTGTTTCCCTTTGCTAGAAGAGCGTTGCTGCTGGTAGAGGTGTGTGAATATTGGATGTTCTTACGTTCCAACCAGTCGTGCCAGGGTTTTCTTGCAGCGAGGAGCAGAGCGGGCGTTCGGTCTGTGTGTGTTGGGCCGTCGTTCCACGCTGGGTGCTGATGGAGGGGATCAGCACTTCTGCGTTCTGTGGCAGGAAAAAAAAGCCGTGAAATTCTTGTTCAAGGTCCTCAAGAGAGATGCCCAAGTGCTGGTAACGCTCAGGTTCTACCAGGATGAGACGCCACAGGGGAACATGACAGATCCCAGCGATGCTGAGCCAGGACATGCGTTTGCTCCTGCTTGGATCTTGCCTGTGCTCCCGTCTGGTCTCGGGCTCTGCTGAGGGGAATGAAGAGCTGTGCTGGGAGACCCTCAAACTGGTGTTTGTGTGGGCAGCCCCTCTCCTGCCCTGCGGTTCCTGAGGAGGAAGTTCTGGGTGAACACCTCACTGACACTCACCTGCCCCAGGGTGCTCACCAGGGCTGCAGCAGGAGGGGACTCTGGTGTGGGCAAAGGGGGAGCAGGGACTGGGTGGGAAGATGGCCTAACGAAGGGATGGCAATTAAAACCCATCCTGACCGATACTGGAATTGGAGGGAATCACCTGGGGTACGTCCAGCTCTTGCCCTGTGCTGTGGGGTGACGGTGGGGACTGTCCTGCAGCAGCCTGGTGCGGTGGCTGGGGAGCCTTCCCTTGGGGTGGTGGCCGCAGGGACACGCTGACCCAGAGCCCCCAGCTCGGCTGGAGGAGGCCACCATGGCCCGGTGGTCACAAGAGGGCGGCAGGACCTTGCGGTCCCTTAGCACTTGGCTTCTCTCTCATTTTTTCTCTCCCCTTGGCTGTTCCTGCTCCATCAGAGCAGATCCACCATCTCCCAGCCCCGTCTCTGTCCTGGGTTTCACAGCCCCAGGAGCTGAGTTCTGAGCTTCCAACCTTGCTCAGTGCCAAGTAATGAAGGACTTAAAAAATACATTTTGCCAGTGGCTACCAGGACGTCTTTTCCGTGGGTTTTGGGTTTGTTTTCTGGAAACTTTGGGTATCATTAATGTTGGACAATATTAACATTGCCAGGTTACTATAGGCAAAATGACTTCACCCTTTAATGTAATTTTTGAGTAACTTAAAGTCAGAAAATCAAGTGTTGGGAAGTCCAGGTGACAGCAGAACCCAGAGGCACAGCGGGAGCTGCTGCACGGGAGTATTTGAGACTTGGCTATAAAACAGAGTTGGTGACACATGGTGCTGGGCAGCTTTGTGGCAACAGATGCTGTGTTGCTGGATCGAGTGAGTTCTCCACATCTACTGTAATCACTAAAACACAAATAATGGGCATACACCCATTTGTTAATCAGGCTCCTGTGAATGCACATCTCCAGTCCATCAGAGGGTCTGAAACGTTGTCCTCAGTGTTCCATGTGCCGGGCTGTGTGTTGGGGCACGTGAATGCTGTGGGCAGCAGCTGAGGGAAGGACTTTCCCAGTCAGATCAGGGTGTAACTCATCCAGTGAACTGTGGGCTGGGCACAGCGCACCCGTGACTCCGACCTTTGGCTCTCCTGGCAGGTGCCTGATGAAACGGCCGCAGGAGCTGAAGGTCAAGCTGGAGACTGCTACAGCCTCACGGTGTTTGTACTCGTCCCAGCAGCAAAGCCAGGAGCCAGCGGGCACAGGTTTTGGTCTTTGGGGTGCTCAGTCCCCCTGGGAACTCAGAGGGACTGTTCTGCAGGGGACAAGGGGAGCTGGACCAGGCACACTGCGCCGAGGGAAGCAGGGATCTCAGTGGAGACATCGGTGAGACCATCGCTGCAGGCACGGTGTGGCAGGGGGCTGGTGCACATGGGGCTGCTGGTGCTGACAGACTGAAGGGTCACTCCTTTCTTTGCTGTCACCTTGTCCGGGGGCAATGCCTGAGCTGTGCAGGGCTCGGCATGTGCATGGCAGGGGAGGGGTCCCTCAGAGGCAGGGGTAAGGAAAGCCTTGTCTCCAGGCTTTGCTCTAGATTTTGTTCTTGATCCCAGTGAGAATACAAAGCTCTAAACGCGGACTTGCCCTTGTGGGAAGGGCAGCTTCGCTGTTTCCACCTTTGTTATTTCCCTTGAACCTCATCCCCCTCTGCCCACATTTCAGAGTCCAGAGCTCTTCTCTCGGACACGCAAGCGAACAGGGACGGTTTTGTTCAGCGTGTCGCAGCCTCGCGGTGCCTGGCACCTCGGCACATCTGGCTCCCGAAGCTTCTCTGCCTGATGAGCTGCTGTTTGTGCTGCAGACGGGAGCGAGGGAGCTGGATGTCACCAAGGGCCACCAGGCAGATGCAGGCAAGTGGCAGCCAGGCAGGGTCCTGCCACCCTGATGTTCCCTTCTGGCTGCAGTGCTGGTGGCGAGGGGACACGAGCAATCCCAGTGCTGTCACTGTGCCCAGGCAGGAGGAGACGGAGCAATCGCTGTCTCTCTGGGCTGAGCTCCTGCACGTACAGAAGGGATGGTCCCAGCTCCTCCTGGGAGCCCTGTGACAGCGTCTCCTGCACTGCACAGGCTTCAAACGAACCTTCAGGCTGCTTCCAAGTGAACCGTGTCCCAGTGAGACCCCTGCAAACCCCATCTCTTTCCCCCGTGCTGCATTGCTGGCCGTGGGAAGAGTGTCACATAAAACACAAGCTCCCCCTAAAAGGGTAAAAGGAGCTCTCTGTTTTAAGAGAAAAATAGAGAAAGCAAAACAAGGGGGAAAG
>NW_010291005.1:3645-8907 GCF_000700745.2 Antrostomus carolinensis | reverse complement strand
CCTGTGTGAGTGTTTAGGGAACATCTTCTGCAGGAGGTGTGTTAGTGCCAGTACCCGGGGAGCTGTCACAGGGGACAGCTGTTGCTGATTGCTGCTGTTCCGATCCCCAGAGGGATGTTAAAGCCCCTGCTGACCTGGCTGACAGGCCAGGTGAGCTGTGCAGTGTGCTGTGACCTCAGAAACAAGCGGTGTGGGATGCTCCAGTGGGTAAAGCACGGACATGCCTGCAGCAAGGACCATGCATCCCTTCCAAATGGAGCGGAACTGGAGGGAAAATGAGGAAAAGCAAAATAAATGCTGTCATCTGGGTGGTCCTTGCTAAGAACTGATGTTTTTGCTTTGCCAGTTTTCCTTCTGTCGGGTGGTGGTTTCTGCCCATGGATGATGGAGACGAGGAGCGCTGACAGCCGAGCAGAGCCACCTGCATCTCCAGGCCAGTGGGATGAGCTGCTGCCCTGGTGCTCTTCAGCTGATGAGGAAGATGAGGAAGGTGTCTATGGCTTCTTCTGTTGGAGGAGCAGCGAGCACAGTCCTGAGGACGAGCCTGACTATGCATTGATAGATGACAACTCCTCACCCTCCCAGGGTGGATTTTTCCCCAGGAGAACCTGGAGGGACCATCCCAGGTTTATCAGCCTCAGGGAGGATCGTGTGGGGCGCAGCGGGGATGTCACAGGCAAGAATAAACACTTTGGCAGCAGTGAAGTGTTGGCCTTCGATGAACTTTCTCGGACAAAGCGTGGACATGTGCTCATCCATGGTGAAACAGATCCTGTGCGGCTGCTCGAGCCCCTCTGGGCAGGTGTGGGGGGAGAGCATGACATCCTGGACTGGGAGGAGGATGAGGATAATGCCTTCTCTCTGTCTCCTGGGGAAGTGAAGACATGTCCCAGCTGGCTGGTGAGTGGGTCTGTCCTTCAGGCATGTTCACCACCAGAGCTGAGGCACTTCAGAGCGCGGTGACTGTGGGTGCCCCTTACCTGCACCCTTGGGATGCCTGGCCGGTCCCGAGGTCAGGATGCTCTGGCAGATATCGGGTGTCTGTGTCCCCTCTGTACCCTTAACTCTGCTCAGGCCAGTGAAGTGCAGGTCAAACCCAGTTTGTGAGCTGCGTTTAACCCTTTAACACTCAGCCTCATGCCCCGCCAGGTCCCTGCCCAGCCAGGAGCCTCCTGCTTTTTGGGGGGGGGTTAAGGGGATCGGGGGAGCATCTAGGGACCGGGGGCAAAACCTGTCCTCAAAGGCTTGCAGGAAAGGTTGTTGGGACAAGTGGCTCTGGCCGGGGGAATCGGTGCCGACCGGTTTCCTCCACGCTTGGGTCTGGTCCATCGTGGGCTTTGCTCAAGGCTTCTCCTGCCCTGTAGACCAGCGGGCCCTGGGTGGGCTTCCTTGTCCCTTGTATTTGTGCTCCTTGGGCTTAAACCCGCTGGGAGAGGGACCATCACCTTCTGACAGTCTGTCTGGCAGAGTGGTCTGTATGTCCTGCCTGGTAGGACTGGGATGCTTGGGAGTTTTTTGGTTTTGTTTGGGATTATTTTTGTCCATGCAACTCAAGAGCTGGGAAATCCCTCCCTCGGACCATGCCCCGTATCTGACATCCCGGCAGGTGCTGCTCCTGCCCGGCGCTGGCTCTGCCCTGTGCTCAGTGTGAAGGAAGGAGAGGAGCTGCTGCTGGGCTCCTCCGGGCTTCTCCCGCCGGCACTGCCCGGTCTGATGCAGGGTGGGAGCCTGGGATGAGCTCATCAGTGTCTCCAAGAAAAAGGCAGAGGGTAAAATTTGGAGCTCAGCAAGAACTGCTGGATTCCACTTGGATCGTGTTTTCTGGTTCTTCTCAAGTCTTACTCTGGTGTTTTGTGCGACTGTCTCAGGAACATAAACAGACGCTGCAATTATTTATACCAGGCACTTCTTTAAGACCTGCCTCTCCCCATAACTCATTCCTTTAGCGAAACAAACGCGCTGAGAGCCGGGATGGGGCTGCTGCCTCTTTCTTTCTTTCTCAGGGCTTCTGAATTCTCTGCAGCAGCAGTGAGAGAATCCTGAGGCAGCACAGCCTGGCACCTGGCACAGGGACAGCCTGGTCTGGCACCCAGCCTGTGCCAGGACGTGTCCTGGGGAAACGGGTGCTGGGATGGGACCCGGTGAGTGCGGAGCTGGGGCAGAGGCTGCTGGGTCCTAGGAGGTGGCTCAGGCTCAACAGCATCAAGGCGTCTTTGTAACTTGGAAAGGAAAGGTGCTCTTGTTCTGATGCTGTGGTTTGTTCAGGGACATGTAACTTGACCGAAAGTTTGGGCTTGGGTGTTTCCAAGCTGGTGGGTTTGAACCCGAGAACCAAGCTGGTGTTGCTGTGAGCCAAGAGCCCTCTCCCTGGCTGGCAGAAGGGGCTCAGTGCTTTCTGCCCACAGCAGCACAGCCAGCTCAGCCAGGACAGAGACCCTGCTCTGATCCTGCTCGCTAAACCTTCGCTTCTCCTCTTCCAGCCCTTGGTTCACTCTGGAGCGGGGAACCAGAGCACGTGGCTCCAGCTCAGCCCTTTGCTGGACGCTCTCGCCGGGATGAGCCTGGCAGCCCCTGTGGCCTTGGGGGTTGGGGGAAGAAAAGAATTTGCTGCTAAATAATAATGCTTTTGTGTGCACGAGGGTTTGCATAAAGTGTTTTCTGAAGCTGCCTTGGAGTTTTCCTGGTATCCCTAAAGGTTAGCAGCAGCATGTGTGGCTCCAGTCCAGCCCTGGAACCACCCTGGGGCTGCAGTGCTCGTGGGCACAGGACAGGCACTTGCTGTCCCTGAGCAAGAAGAGTCTCTTCTTATTCATGCAGTCAGTGGCCTAAAGAAAGGGCATCGTTGTGGCAGCGATTTGACTGAAAGGTGCCAAGCGAAGCTGTGCTTGATGCTGCTTCATTTTGAAGGACATGGAGGTGCTGGAGCATGTCCAGAGAAGGGCAATGGGGCTGGGGAAGGGTCTGGAGCACAAGTGTGCTGAGTTCCCTTGTGGCTGAGGGAACTGGGGGTGTTGAGCCTGGAGAAAAGGAGGCTGAGGGGAGACCTTCTGGCTCTGTCCAAGTCCCTTGGAGGAGGGTGGAGAGAGGTGGGGGTGGGTCTGTTCAACCAAGGCCCAAGGGACAGGACAAGAGGAAATGGGCTCCAGTTGTGGCCAGGGCAGTTGAGATGGGCTGTGAGGAAGAATTTCTTTGCTGAAAGGGTTCTGAGGCATTGGAAGGGGTTGCCCAGGGCAGTGGTGGAGTCCCCATCCCTGGAGGGACTGAAGAGTCGTGTAGACACAGTGCTGAGGGACATGGGTTAGTCACAGGGGACTGGTCAGTGTTGGGTTCGTGATGGGACTTGGTGAGCTTACAGGGCTTTTTCAACTGAGGCAACTCTGGGTTTCTGTTGATGTCTCCTGCCATGCTCCTGATCGGGAACAGCTCCGTGCAGCCGCCCTGCGTGTTCTGTGTGCTCCGGCTGCCGCTGCTCCGAGCTGGCTGGACCCTCTGCTGTGGGCTCGCTCTCAGTGTCACTATGTTTTGCTGTCGGGGTCCCTGCAGGGTTGTCCCAGCTCTGGTGGGGTTTGACTGCAGCTGCTGCAGCAAACCTGGGCTTTGAGCGTGACCCAGGAGTGTCTCCTGGCCACCGGGCTCTGCGCAGTGGTCCTCTGCGCCATGCCAGGAGGTTGCTTATCCAGGGACAGACCTTTGCTTGCGGTGACGATCCCATGGAGATCCCAGAGTGCTGGGACATGACAGCAGAGCACAGGCTGGCTGGCAGCAACTTTTGGGTCCTGTCACCTTCGTGCTCCCACCTGCTCCAGGGACGCACACCCTGATGCTTGGAGCCTTGGAATTTGACCTCTGGCTCCGGTGAGCAGAGCCATCCTGTCCCTGGCACTGTGCTCTGCTGTGCTGGACGGGGTTTGCCTCTGAATTCGGGTCTGGAAACCATGGTACATGGATGGTCCCACCCTGTGCAAGTGAGAGGAGCTGTGTGTGGATTTGTCACGCTGTGTGAAACTTGCAGAGACCTGCCCTCGCTCACGGGGAGCAGAGCCCCACAGATTCCTCTGTCTTGTCCATGGATCCCAAAGCTCGGCCGGAATGAGGGCTGGGATCTTCCCAGACAACAGCTGCTGCTGGAGCTGTGGGTGAAAATACACGAGCAGGTCACACCTCGTTTATTAATTGGCATTTAATTGTGCAGACAGGTGTGTCTGTCACCTGTGATGACTTTGTTCAGCTGCTGAGGTGCTCATGGCACCAAGCCTGACAAGATTCCAGCAGCATTTGGCCAAGGCCCTCAGGGACATGGTGTGAATGTTGGGATTGTCCTGTGCAGGGACAGGAGTTGGACTCCATCATGCTGGTAGGTCCCTCCCAGCTCACAACATTTGATGATTCCCGTGCACTTGCTGTGGGAGCCTCCCTGCTCCTGCTAATAATAAGAGATTCTCGCAATTCCTTGTGCCGGGCTGGCGCCTGCCTTGGGGACAGAGGATTAATGTCCCAGCCAGGCTTGGGCAGCTCCAGGGTATTCCCATGGGGAAGGGAAAGCTGCTGTGGGCGCAGCCTGCTGATGCTGCTCTCTCATAGGTAACAGTGCAGCCTGGATGCTCTTGATTTGAGTCTTCACCATGCCCATGTGAAAGCGATGGCCTGGCAGTGGGGTTTTGCTGAAGTTCTGCCTTGTGTGGGAGTCTGTGTAGACTCTTCCCAGACACTTACTCTTAGATGCTCTTAGATAAATAGAGTTAAAATTGGTTCAATATACAGGTCTCAAAAAAAAATTTAAAAAATCACCATTTCCCTTCTGTATCGCTCGGGTCTGTCTGTCATTCGTGTACCTTGCCTGTCGTATCTCACAAATGTTCCCCTAGCGCTTATGTTCCTTTACATGTATTTAAATAGCGCGTTTCCCCCACGCTGCCCAATGGCCCTGGGTGCTGCAGGACCCGAACCCAAACCCCTCGGCCTCAGATGCGGCCAGAGCAAGGGGCGTGTGGGCAGGGGCAGCCGGAGCTCCCCTGGGTTTGGACAGGACGATGTAGGACAGGGCTGAGACCAAGTGTCCCTGCGGATTTTAGCTGCTGTGGGTGGATGAAGAGGGAGGAGGGACGGAGCCAGGTGCCCAGGTCCTCCACGATGCCTCAATCCGACGTGTTCCTGGCAGTTGCCCACCACAGCCGTGTCCCCCAGCTGGGCTGTCCCTGTCCCCACCATGGCAGAGCCCTGTCCCCACTGCGGCTGCCGCCAGCCAAGCGCCCGGGCTGCCGG
>NW_010291005.1:1983-3543 GCF_000700745.2 Antrostomus carolinensis | reverse complement strand
CCCCTTGGGCAGCAGCTGGCCTCGGGGAGGGCACCGGCTCTGGCAGAGCCAGGACACCCGTTCCCAAGAACATTTTTATGTTAATGGCATTGACTGTGCAAACCCCCTGTTGCTGGAGCCTCCAGGCTTTCCGGCGGACAGCTGGGGGCTTATGGAAATCCCAGGACATGGGGCAGGAGCGCTCCCCAGCTTGTGCAGCAGAAATTCCACACAACCATCACTGACTAATGTTTTCAGTGATGTCATCTCTTGTTTAGTGAAACTGAAGAGTTTTGTGAGTCTGTGAGGACCAACCATCTGAAAAGTTTATTTGGCTTCTCTGTGTATACTAAATAAGTCCGTATTTGTAAACACATTCCCCGGTGTTTACAAACCAGACCCTCCTTTGGGGGAAATGCCCAGATCCAGCCTTTGCCAGGACCTTTGGGTGACAGCTGTGCCAGCAATAGTTCATTGATGGGACGGGGACATCTCCTGGCCACAGGTGGTAATCGGGGTGACGGGGATCCCCTGGGTGACGGTCTGAGAGGGGCTGTACCTGTCCCCCAGAACACCGGCCCTGTCCCAGGGCTTACAGAGGAAGGGAGATGTTTGTCACAGTGCTGAGTTGGCTGCTGAGCGTCCCGGTGCCCGTCACTGGGGCTGGGGAACTGTGATAGTGACACACCCAGAGAGAGGACGAATAGAAACGGCTGGGATTTCCCCTGGGGAGCAGGTACAGGAGCAACGCAGCAGCAGAGCCAGCCAGGCAGCAGCAATGCCAATGTCCTGGCATCGCCTGGCAGACATTCCCGCCTTGGTGCGCACAGGGGCAGCCGCTTCCAGGGGATCCCGTCCCCAGGACCTGTCCTTACCCGGGAGGGGATCCTGGTGTATTTAAAATGACTTGAATGCTTTTAGGATGACTGGATAGGAAGGAAGAAGCTACACAAGTATGCAGAAGCCTCTGTGGTTTGTCTCCCCGGCCCTGGGAAGGAGACAACTTTCTTCTATTTGCATTAACTTGGATTTTTTTTGCTTTTGGAGGAAGTGGGAGAAGGTCTGAACGCTGCCAGAGCGAGCAGAGCAGCGAGGCACTGGCTGGGTCCTTCCTCTGGTAGCACCTTTGCCGTGGGCTGGTGCAGTTGTGGTTAAAGCTGCACCCTGGGCCAGGACTTCCCTGGGTTTGGTGGGATGGAGCCATCTCCATCGCTCTGCCGCGATTCCCTTGCCGATGTCTCTGCCACCCCTCCTGGATGGAAGGGGACAGGCAGCAGAGCCCAAGTGGGATGAGGAGTCAGGTGGCACCACGGCCTCTGCAGGGATGATCCCTCCTGTGAAAGCTGCCACGAGCCCCGGGACAGATGGAAAAGGAGAGTGTCTCCTGTGCTGAAACCTCACTGAGGGCTCTGGGCACCCACCCACCCTGCAGACACATGTGTCCCCCGCTGTTTCCCGGGCTGGCAGGGTGTTCTGCAGGCAGTGAGCCCTGTCACACAGCCTGGGGCTCCACGGCTCTGCCCTGCTCCCAGGGAAAAGTCCATGGGAAGCGTTCAGTCTCCCTGGGCCACCCGCAGTGGC
>NW_010291005.1:735-1791 GCF_000700745.2 Antrostomus carolinensis | reverse complement strand
GGCAGTGGTGTGATTTGTGGGTGTGGCTGCCCCTCGGGCAGCAGCGTCTGTCTGTGACTCCTCTGGGCACCCTCCTATGGGGAGACACTTCCTAGGAAAGGTGACGCCAGACCAGTGTCCCATGGAGGTGTGACTCTTCCCAGCCCCGGGAGTTTAAAGGAGGAGAAAAGAGGTCAGTGCACAAAGCTGCTGCTGTGCCCCGGTGCCCCCAGCCCCGCGGTGCTGGACCAGGAACGCAGGGGACACGGAGCTGCGGCCGGTGCCAAGCCTGGGAGCGGTGCCAAAGTGCTGCTGAGGAATGAGAGGGGGAGATGGAAGGAGGCAGCTGGAGCTGGCGCCGGGATGATGCCATCGGGGCCATGCTGGGGCGATGCTGGTGCCACTGGGGCAGCGCTGCAGGGCAGGGGCCCTGGGTGCGGGTCAGGTCTGTGGGGTGCTGCAGGGGTGGTGGTGCCTGATGCCATCTTCTCCAGGTGAATGCAGCTTCTCCAGCTCTGCTGTGTCTGAGTCTTCCGTGCTCCTCTCCTTGCCTTGTCACCCCACTCCTGCTTCCCACGAGCTGTGACCGCTCCCTCTGCTTCGCTGCGGAGAGCACCAGCAAGGCTGGCACTGAGCTGGCGGTAACTGAGGTTTGGGATGTGAGCATATTCCTTCTGCTCCACAGTGGTGGTGGCTGGGAGGAGCTGCCACACCCCATGGGATGTCCTGTGCTTGCACCACCACCCACCCGGGTCCCTCCAGCCGCAGCCCACTAGTGCTTTGCTTGTTCTCCACTCCCCGTCTAGCGCCCAAGTCAGGAATGTGAATGAAGACCAGGTGAGAAGGGGTTTTTCCTGCAGTGTGGGACAATCCATAATGTGACACTAACATCTTGGAAACAAATCCTTCCTGGGAACTGCAAGATGCTCAAAAGCCATGGTCACTAAATTGATGTCGAATGGCGTTCCCTGGCACTGGTGACAGGCAGGAAAAATGGCAGAGGTGGTCCCAGGGTGGGCAGGAGCGGTGCCACGGGCTGGCTGGGCATCCCCCGAGTGTCCTGTGGAGTGTGGCCCA
>NW_010291005.1:285-650 GCF_000700745.2 Antrostomus carolinensis | reverse complement strand
CTGACTTGATCTCGTCCATCCCTGGGCGAGGGTGTTTCTTATGTGCCCGTGAGAAATCTTCCAGCCTGGGGCCCTGTGTGCTGATGGTTTGCACAGGAGTTGGTGGCGCTGCCTTTTCTTCTGGTCCTTCTCCTGAACAAACGCTGAGCTCGCACAAATGTTTGCGGAAGGAAGATAAGGGGCTGTGAATAGAGTCGGGGCGCGTGGTGAGGTGACTGGGGGGTGGTTTTTCCATGATGTTTTTCTCCCAGCTGGGGTCATGCTGGCAGCCTTGCTGAGCCTGGAGTGAGCTGGCTGTGCCTGTGGTGCCGGCTGTGCCTGTGGTGCCAGCTGCCCGTGGGACCTTCGGGGAGCCCTGACACACC
>NW_010291005.1:0-217 GCF_000700745.2 Antrostomus carolinensis | reverse complement strand
CCTCAGAGGGGACAGCAGCAGGAGCCCTCTCGATCGTGTCTGTGGCTGCTGCTGGCGAGCTGGAGAAGGGGCTGGACTGAAAACCTAAACCATCTGGGGTTTGGGTTTCCAACGTCCTCCATGCGCCTTTGACAGCGAAACTCCCGGTTCTGCTGCCCGGGGCTGTCTCCTGTCCTGCTGCCGGGGAGCAGGCGCTGCTCGGTGTGTTCCAGGCAGG
>NW_010291004.1:49194-51677 GCF_000700745.2 Antrostomus carolinensis | reverse complement strand
TTCTGTGAAAAGGAAAGGTTCTCCTTGTGAAGAATTTGTGGTTTGACAGCAGATAAGTAGGAATTATTCAGAGCTTTGAAGAGAAAGCAGAGAAAAAATGTAAGGCTCTTTTCCAGACCAAGCTGAACCCACATGACCAGGACGTAACATATTCCTGAGGAGGACTGCAGAAAGGTTTCATGCTGTCTTGTTAAGACAAGTGTACAAAAATACCTGGAGGTTTTTTTTCCAAAGCCTGAATAACTTTTTTTATATAGTAAAACTGCTGGTTTTGATAAGTTCCAAGTTCTTAAGAATGAAGCAAGAGAGAGAAAACATAATCAATGCGTGGCCATGGCACCAAGGCTCCTTCTGTGATGCTTCACCTAGAACAAAGAGGAGTCCAAGAGGAGTCAGCCCTACTGCTCTGGCAGTCTTTGGAATACCCCCAGTAGTCACTTCTTTCCCAGGATAGAAAAGGCAGGAGTCTATGTTTTTAATTAGCCTATTCTCAGTAAGAAATTAATCACCTTTTATGTTTGAGCCTGTTCTGTAGCCTGCTTGTCATCCTGCATCGTCCCCCAGTAGTCTTCCCTCACTCTCCCCTCCCTCCTCGCTGCCTTGGGGAAAACTCTGAGGGGGTGGCAACGTCCTGGTCATTCCCGTAGGCAGGGGAGGTTATACATCCTGCACTTAATGACTCTTACCAGCACTGAGATTAAGTGTGATTAGATTCACCTCGTGCATAGTTTGACTGTGAAAGGATTATTGGGTAGTTGAGAGAAGCTGGCTTTCCTCAATTCTTGCCACATCTTTAAAGAAATGCCAGGTAGGATGAGGACTGCTCAATGGTCTACACATAATGTATTAAAAGGTGGTTTGTAAACATTTTTTAAAGTGACTTGATAAAGAAAAAAAGCTGCTGTCTGTGTGCCCAGCTGCACCCCTTTCCCCTAGGACATCTCCAGCCTGTGGGCTAATGCAGGGGTAGCTACCAGGGATAAGGATGCAAGGAAAGGCTGTGGGAGAGGGAGTAGGGGCTCAGAGAGGGTGCAAAAGCCTGGGACACCAGGCTGGGCTCCCTCTTCATGGTGCACCATCATGGAAGGGATTGCTTTGGTGGCAGCTGCCTCTAGAGGGCTCATTGTCTTGTTGGAGAGGCAGCAGCCTTTGTTCTCACCTTAGGCTGCATCGTTGCACGAATAAATACTTCATGCATTGCTTTGCTTTTCAGTCTTCCCTTTATTTCCCCCAAAATCTGCAGTGGCTTGACCTGAAAACCGAAGATTCAGGGTGCAAGGGGTCTGTAGGCCCTTACTCTGGTGTCACTGGGGTCCAGCACACTCTCCCCATCAGGGAGGCAATGGGGAGCTGCTGCCTGCCCACCTCCTGCACGGCCACATCCCCTTTGTGTCCTTCAACCCTCCAAAAGTTTACAGCCTCAAATGCTGCACTCCACTGCGTATAAACCCTGCCTCATACCTGATCATACTGGTGCTTCTGTTTCAGAGCTGACACACACATGTGCCGTGGGTATTTGTCCTGCTCCTCAAGATGGGCTGCCAGAAGTGTAGACACCAGTGCCACAACCAGGTCCACTGGGCCACTGGTTCAAGACCAGTGCTACAACCAGGTTTTGCATCTGAACAAAATTTCTTATCAGAAAAAGGGGAGACCCAGACAGAAGTTGTACTTACTAATCCCGTGCTTTCTTTTGACTTCATCAGGTAGATGGACCTATATCTCCAAACACTTGCAAAACCTTGGAAGAACCAAGAAAGAACTGAAGAAGAAGTCAAACCAAAAGAACTGAAATTTTGCAAGAAAACCAGCTCAGGACTGGCTTGGTTCTCCAGGACCATTTGCTAAGTACATACAGCATACTTTTAAAGGTCTTTTTGGGGGGGCAATAGTTACACCTGCAATGAAAATTTGGAATATGTATCTTTAACACTGTTAGCACTATTTAGTCCTTGTGACTTTCCCAGTGAACTACAGAGTATTTCTCAGTATTAGATTTTATCTGCAGTTCATAGAATCACAGAATCATAGAATGTTGTGAGTTGGAAGGGACCCACGAGGATCTTCAAGTCCAACTCCTGTCCCTGCACAGGACAGTCACAAGATTCAGACCATGTGTCTGAGGGCACATGTTGGCCAAATGCTTCTGGAATATTGTCAGGCTTGGTGCCATGAGCACCTCCCTGGGGAGCCTGTTCCTGTGCTCCACCACCCTCTGCCTCAAGAACCTTTTCCTCATGGCCAACCTCACCCTCCCCTGGCACATCTTCCTGCCATTTCCTCTGGTCTTATCATTGGTCACCAGAGAGAAGAGATCAGCACCTGCCCCTCCTTTTCCCCTTGTGAGGAAGTTACAGACTGTGATGAGATCTCCTTTCAGTCTCCTCCAAGCAACTTCAGCCTCTTCTTGTACGGCTTCCCCTCTAAGCCCTTCACTAATTTAGTGTCCCTCCTCTGGACACTCTCCAGTAGCTTTAGATCCT
>NW_010291004.1:34852-48995 GCF_000700745.2 Antrostomus carolinensis | reverse complement strand
AAACTGCCCCCAGTGCTGGAGGTGAGGCCGCCCCAGTGCAGAGCAGAGCGGGACCATCCCCTCCCTGGCCCGGCTCACAGTGCAGGGCTGGATGCACCCAGGATGCGGGTGTCCCTCTTGGCTGCCAGGACACACTGTTGGCTCATGTTCAACTTGTCATTGACCAGAACCCCCAGGTCCCTCTCTGCATGGCTGCTCTCCAGTTGTGTTGCCCATTCTTTTATCTTTATCCTAATGCAGGGTAACCAGTCAGGATTGTTTTGCAAAGCAAGCAACTTAAAAGCTGAAGATATTTATTCCTACTTGTGATTTTTCCTTGATTTTATAAGCTTCAAAAACCTCCAGAGTTCATCTGTGTTTGGTTTAGACTAGTCAAGCAGGATGAGAACATCTCACTTGCTGTACAGCACCTCCTTACATGATGAGTTCAGCTTTCGCTTTTGCCGCTTTTGCCATTTTTTTTTTCCTGCTGAAGTCAATAGAAAGGCTTTTGTTAGCAAGGTTAAAATGTGGATGGACTGTCAGTCCCCCCAAAAGGTAGACATGATTTAGGAGTGGTGCAAGACTCCCCAGCAAGTCCAGGCCATGACTGTCAAAAGCTGGAGGCTGATAGCATGGAGTTGCTAGCAGGTTCTCAGGGCAAACCGACCTTCCCCTTCCCTGAGGAGGGTTCCCCACCTGCCTTCCTCCATTGCAGTAGTGGGGACACCCCTCTCCTTCAGGGATACTGCTGGTTGGGTTCATTTTTCTCCTCAGGGAATGGAAAGATCTTCTGGCAGGGAACAGCCCCTGCAGTGACGAATGAAGATGACTTTCTGGCTTCTAGAGTTCAATCCTCTGGCATAAATCAGTGAATGCTGTACACAACGACAGTATAACAAGTCTTTATTGAAGCAATAGTGTGAGTCAAAGCAAAGGCAAAACACAAACACCAAGCATCAAAAAAAAGGGAACAAACATCCGACTCGGCAGCGCTGCGTGCCAAATGCCCCAGCGCACGACAGGAGACTGGCATGTTGTTGATGGTATTTTGTCATCATTATGTGCAATTTGCTTACACATGTTGTTCAGCACAGATAAAATAATGATCAGCCTCTACTTGGCTTCTCATTGCGAAGTGACTCTTTCAGTCCTGAAACAGCCCTTTTAATCTACGCTCCTTAGTGCCTCTGCGGTGACAGGGGGAATATTTGTAGGGACATAGGCAACTGGACTATATATTTCATAGGCTGCCAGATTGATTTCATGCACTCTTGGAGGACTCAGTCTCTGGGGATTGCTCATAATTGCTTCAGTCCTCTTGATTGATAAACTTTGTCTTGTGGCTTCATGCTTTGGAAAGCCAATTTGCATGTATATTGCCAATGATTATTCACTCATTATTTTTATTAGGGAATCGCACAGAAGCCTCTTCTGACAAGCTGTCCTATAGGTGCTGCATGAACATAAAGGTTTATGACAGTCCTGCTCCAGAGGTTTTCTGGTGTCTAAGAGGTGAACAAGAGCTTGATCACTCAGCATTTACAGCTGCTGCAGAGCTAAAAGGAGAAGGATCCTTTCTGCAAACGGTGCTCTTTATTTGCACAGAGCTCATAGGGGGAGCAGAGGGCAACACAATAAAAATCCTCATAAGCTAAGCCATGTTCCTCCTTTGGGACCATTTGGGATCAGTCTAGATATTTATCAGATAATCTGTGCTCTTCTGCATCATTTCTTCTCAGCATCTGGAGACATCATCAATTTGTCAGGTATTTGATATTCACTGTGATTTCAGAAGAGTGCTGGCCTTCACCACTTAAAAAGCAAACTCTGTTCAGCCATGCTGACTGTAGTTGGACAGTCTCTATTAATTTTTTTTTTTTTTTTAAATAAATTGAAAGAACAGTTATTTGGAGAAAAAGGGCCCATTTTGGCTTCCATGGGCTCATCACTATGTCCTAGAACCGCTCACGACACCTGTACCAAGGCAGGTACAAAGCCAGCTGAAGTCCTCCTGCTACAACCACTCTGCATGTTTTGTTCTCTATCACGTTCTTCCCAGAGGCTATGAGCAGAGATAGGGCCAGAGCACAGCTTTGGCTCTGTGATTTGGGATCAGCTGGAACCCTAAGGAGTTTTTGCACCTTTCCAGTGGTGCACAGAGGACCAGGAGGTGGGCTGCACCCTTCAGCCACCCCAGGAGTTTCTTTACTCTGCACTAGCAGCCAAATTCAACAGAAAAAAGAAGGGAGAGCCCTGAACTGAGAAAGCATGTGCAGCCCATGTTGCCAAACTAGCCCAGCCAGCAGCCCATCAGCCTACCTTCACCAAGGTTAAGGTTCACTGGAGCTAGGAGCTGCAGTATATGAAACCCCCTACCAATCTGGTTAGGGTTCCACCAACACCCCAGTACTTAGTCACTGTCACTTGCGCTTTGAATCGCCTTAAGATTCTAACATTGTGATCACATCCCTCGGGTTTCAATGGATTTGACTGGCCTCAGTCTTCCCTCCTGGCTCAGGAGGAAATTTTTATCAGTCTTAGCAGAACTGGCCCATCCTTGAGAACTGGCTTATTGCACAAGTGACTATTTCTTGTCAAAATTAATTATGCATCCGTGAGGATCATTCTTATGAGCATATTAAAAGATTCAGATGTTTCCTCTCTCTGTTTTTGATTTTACAATTAGCATTCATCATTCTTTCCCTTTTAAATGACATAACTACTGTAGAGCTTAAAAGAATTCTAGGTGGCAACAAGACTTGTACTATGTAACATTCCCAGTTAGTGGTATGCCTTGAGAGAGACTATAACCATCAATGTCACAACCTGAAAGCCTCCTAAATTTTTATTGCTCTGTTTCATGATGAAAGACTTATGTATAGCAATTTATTTTGTTTCATAATCATAAGGAAACATGAATCCATGTAAGGATCAAAATTTCCTATGAAGAAATGTGAACTGTCTTACCCCTTACATTTCTGCCTCATGAAATATAAGGTCTAAAAGCTTATAATCAACTACAATATGTCCCTTCTTTTTATTATCCTATCAAACTACAATATGTCTTTTCTTTTTATTAGCCTATCAAACCAAGTGGTAGAAGAGTGGCTTTCACAGAAACAGGTCAGTTTACATATCTTCAGTATACGGTGGGCTGCTTTATTAAAATATTACAGCAGGGATTGTGTTCCCTCAGCCTCCATAATTCATCGGGTCAGATTTTTCAGACGATATTAGTCATCACTAAAACAGTATCCTGTCTAGTAAAATTGCTAAAAAACTTGTTCAATATAAGTCTTTGCTAATGCCTGATTAATAATTTCCATTTTATAGCCTAACTAGATGTTAGGCTAACATTACTGTGAATATAAACTCATTACCGTGAATATAAACTCAGAAATTAATTTAGTTGCCAAGTGGAGTATAAGCCACATTACTGGCATAGTTCACAAAATGAATTGTTTCCAGTGACATACCAAAAACTCCTCCCTCCTTCTGGTGACTGCCACGTTAGAGCAGTAACAGGGAGCATTGAGAGGTTCCCTTCTGACTCCATATTCCTCCAGGGTGGTGGAGCTGAGCTTTCTTTAGTGAGTTTAGTTTCCATTCCCTAGTGAGAGATCATGGTCATGTGCAGAGAGCCCACTTCTCTCCATTTGCAAAAGAGTTTGGGGTAATTTAATCTCAGTAACTCAATGAGACTAAGTTGGGATACTGTCCAGGTTTTGCTAGGATAGAGTTAATTTCCTTCTTAGTAACCACCACAGACAAACATAACGCTATCACAAATTTACTGATTTTTCATAGAAATATCTCGGGGTTAAACATACTCTATTGGTACCCTGGGTGAGTGTAGCCAGAATTGCTTACATGCAGTTTTATTTTGTGTGTATTTGTACATACTATATATATATATATAAAGAAAAAACATATACACTCACTTTTGTTTCGTAGATGCTCCTCTATCAGGTGCTCAGCTGCTATTTCTGTAGGATAAAAATGCTCATTAATGCTAAACGGTAAACAAACCAATATTCACTGGAAATTCTAGATGTCACCCCAAAGCTGATGGATGTGCTGAATGCAGAATGCAAGGCTGTGTTCTGCGTACATCTCCAAGAGCAAATCTTCAATTTTTAATGTTGCAGAGATGCTCTTTATCACTGTCTTCTATATCTTCAAGCATGTCAGCATTTCACAAGTGTTGCTAAAACAGTTGCCCAAGGTGCAGCTGAACATTTGAATCACTGTCTTTTTCCATTTGGCTGAGTATCCAGCATGGCAAAATTACACGTGCTCATCCCAAAAAACAACTGTTCGGTTTGATGCCAAAAGGGGAGTGAAAGTTTCCTAAATACTTCAAAATATGCTTTGAGTTTGTATAACAGGGCAGAATTTCAAATTGCTTCAGACAGGGAGGCTGCTGCTCCCTCCTAAAAGCTGCTAGGTGATATGTTTTCAGAGGCCACCATATTTGTCTTTGCCAAAACAAAGTGTGACCACCTAGGATCACAAATTCAACTGCCCTAAGTGGGACATTTTTTAAAAAAAGTTAATTACTTTCACTTCAGGGAAGAAATATTTCATGCAAGCTTTATGCTAAGGACACAATTTTATCACCAGTATATTGTGTAACGCTTACAGTTAATCAAGGACCCAGGAGTGGGTCAGAGGATCCAGTTGACTTTAAGAAATGCATTAAATCACTTACATAACAACAACAACAACAACAAAAAAAACCAACAACAACAAAAAAACCAACAACAAACAACGTAAATGGACTAGGCTGTGTGTGTCCTTGCAAGTATATTTACATTAACACCATCATATATGAAACAGTATGATCAAAGTTTTGCCTTAGCTCTGGATTTGAGAAGGTACTGGCACCTGGCACTTCTTTTCTGAAAATGTAGTTTGCCAAAAATATCCTCCCACTTACCTTGAGTTTCCCCATCCCTGAAAGAAACAACCGTGTCCAGTGCCTACATAAATTATATTTAGCTTTGCATTAGCAAGATGAAGCTCCTTGAAAAGAGTACGAGCAGGAGACAAACAAAGGTCTTCCAAGTGTCATGCCTAAGACATCTCTATGTATGCAAAAGCTATTACAGGTGATCTGCATGGTATTTTTTTTTTTTAGTCTTTGTAAGATTTTTAGACATTATTCAGGACTGACTTGCTAAAATTTATTTTTTCCACTAATTCTTGCAAACAGAAGCCAGCCATGTCAGAGCCTTCTGCATAGTAAGAAGGTACATCCATGAGTTCTGCATGGCCTGACCTGCTGGTGGCAGGTGCAGTGGCTCACCTGTAAGAAAAGGACAAAATTGCAGCAATGAAATCCCTCAGGCTGAGGTGGCAGCCAAATTTTGCAGACTTCTGTCTTTTTATTTGTTCTCCAGCCTTTTCAGTACATCACCTCACAGTAATAACTCTGTGTGTAGAACACCCATGGCGCAGGAGAACAGGCCTCCTGGCACAGCAAACCTTTTTATAGCACTTTAATATTTCCATCAGAAATTGTTTGACTCAACACGTCAAGACGATTAACTCAGTCTTGGTAAATTATTTGACCGACAAATACTGACTAATGAAAAATGCCTGTTTTTCTCTGTATACTCTCACCCTGACACATACCAACAGGTAATAAAATATTTTATTCCTGTTTGCACTTCAACAAATGGCCCTTAGAGCATCAATTTAGCTCATTCATAAGAACCACGTGGAGCAGATATCTGAAAGTAACTTTCTCTATGGCTATAAAAGCTTCATTAACTAAGACTGGATTCACATCAGTGTTTCAGAAGGGAGTCCCTTTTCACTTTCATATGTTCCTCCAGTCTGACAATTTTTACATCACTCCTAAAGGCTGGCTCTAAGTCAACAGTTTCATTTCCCAAGTCAAGTAGCAGTACATTTACTTACGCTACTGTACATGGGCAGTTTGCCCTGGAAAATTAAAAGAGTTTAAATAAGAACTCGGCAATAAATTGTCCCTGAATACCGAACATATGTACGCTGAGACCAAGGAAGAAAGCACTTTACAAATAATAGGATTGAAAGCAATAAATGCTCACAGCGTTCATGGCCATTTAAATGGACAGATGGAGCTATTTGGGCCTATCAGGTCAATAATCCACAAAGAAGGATTTATGTGATAGACCGTAATGGCTTAAATCCACTTTAAAAAAGGAGGGTTACAAGAACTTGGAACAATGCGCGGTACAGTCAGGGGGTTGATGTGGTAAATAACGATGAACTTTTTTGAATTAGCACAGTTATTTAAAAATCAAAGGTACAGGTGAAATAATAGGGTTTTTAAATGCCTCTATTCCACTGATCTTCAAACTACGTAAGCTTTAATACCGAGTGTCACAACAGTGAGTCAGAGGGAGGCTGGCAGAGCAGCCTTTCCCCGAGCAGCGGTGTGGGGCCAAACCTCCCTTCCCTTCCTGACTTAGGGGAAAGAAATCATAGACTCATAGAATGTTGTGAGTTGGAAGGGACACATGAGGATTATCGAGTCCAACTCCTGTCCCTGCACAGGACAATCCCAAGATCCAGACCATGTGTCTGAGGGTGTTGACCAAATGCTTCAAACGTGAGACCTTGGGATGTAGTGGGAAGGTGCTTACTGAGGGTGCAACACATCTTGGTTTTTCTTTTTCCCTTAGTTGGCCTCTGAGCAATCCCTAATCTTTCAGAGGCTCTCACCTGCCATGAAGCATGGTCAGCCCAGCCTGAATGAGGCTACCCAGGTGTGGTCAGAGCCCTGCTGATGTCCCATGAGAAAGAGAAATGGCCACCACCTGGTCAGAGTGGGTTGTCCTCAGCCAGTCTGTTACAGGAGCAGGGCAGGGAGGGTTTCTGAAGGTTTTGCTTCTTTTGTTTGCTAATCAATTTAGCAGCTTAATCCTAGGTTAGACAAATAGAGAGAGAGAGAGAGAGTGTTACAGAGATTTCATCTGTCCTTTTCTGACCAAGCAGGAGCAGGATTTCTTGACTGTGTCATGAAGCTGATTTAATGAGGTAGGTGTTTATTTTATTGCTACATCTGGGAGTGAGTCTACAAATAGTAGCAAATATCAGTTAAAGCTCTCATCTGCCTTGCTGGTTAGTAGTCTATTTCTGTATTGTCTTTTCCTCTAAAGAACCTTTCCTATTTCTAGATTCTTGGTTCTGGCCTCCTTAGGGTTTCCTACCCCTTCCCTCAAATTTTCTTCCTTCTTTAAGCTTTTTTTTCACCTTTTAACTATCTAAAATATTGGAAAGCTTCTATACTGCAGTCTTAGCAACAGTAGTTTTTCTGGCCACGTAATAGCCTGGAAATGTTTCATTACAACTGTGTCTGTCAATATTGTCACAAGGCATGAGACCAGCTTTTCACCATCTGTAGAAGGTATGGCTTCACAACAAGTTAACAAGAGGATTGTATTTCATGGTGTTTAGAAGCTAGGATGGGTAGAAGGAATACAACCAGCACCTCTTACAGAAAGGCAGTTCTCCTCATGCAGAGGGGTGGGCAAACTTTCCAGCATCCCTCTGGTTACACCAACTCAACTTTCAACCCAGAGAGCAAAGCTCAAGGTACTTCTCTTCCTTCCCCTGGTGAGGAAAGTCAACTGAGGCACTCGGATACTCTAGATACAAATGTCACATTTAAACTGATAAACAAACACAGAATAAGCAGAGAAACCCCAGTGAATGCTGTGAGCTTCTCTACCAGCCTGTCCTTGGATGCGTGCGTATCGCTCGTCTTCAAGTCAAGAGGAGTTCTGCCTGCAGCCCAGGAAAAGTACGTGGTTAAATACATTCATTTACATTTTTCTCTTTGTTGCTTTCAAGAAGTTCAAAAGACTTACACCCACCAGCAGCAGAAATCGGTGGGAGCTGAACAAAGGAAGGGTGCTAGGAGTTTGTGAAGTTAACTGCTTGTGGTTGGTTCTGCGTGCTTGTTCCCCTGATGTGTGAAATGTTTGTGTATGTATAAAATATAAGCAGCTTGAAATGTCTCTTTTTTTTTTTAATTGAAATGTGCTCTTTTTTAATATATGTATATACAAATGGAGCCTCATCTGTTCCAAAACATGTTTAAACTACAGAAAAATGAAGAACTGGACTTTAGTGTGAATTTAATCGCTAATTCTATTTGTATGCATTAAAACAGGAGGAGGAAGGGGCAATAATGGTAACTCCATTGGTCAGATGCTTTCTGTAAGAATGATGTCCTTTCTCTTAATTTTATTGCTGCTGTTTTCCCTTAGTCCTTGTTTCTGTGACTTTAGACTAATAAATAATCCCTGTTTGTGAAGATGGGAGGGGAAGAATCCTTCAGGTGCCCAAGAGAACTTATGTTATCTCCAAATACAGCAGTTTTGCAGATGGTGCTTTATTTTTTCTCTCTAGTGAACAAAAGGTCAGAAACAGCATCTTTGACATGTATGAGTCTTCTCATAATTTCTAAAACAGTCATTCTTTTTTCTACTGAGAAACAAAGAAAAATCCTATTTAGAAAAATCTGAAGAGGAGAAAGGAGAGTTAAGGAGGCCTTGCTAAGCTTGGCAGTTCAGCATACCTGGCATTCATAGTTATTCAGTGTAGAATATGAACAGGTATTTAACAAGCCCTTAATTCTGAGACTAAGTTTAAATATTCCTTTAAATTTGGTCCAGGATTACAGCTGAATGTGAAGAAGGGTTTCATGATTTGCTGACAGTCATAGAAAAATAAAGAAGTAATTTTGATTTGAGCTGATGAATATTTAAACAAAAAAATCACAGAATTAAGAACTAAAAAGAATCACTTCTGGTGAAGAAGTGTCTTGATTGGTCTGAAACAGAGTGGTGTTTTCAATTTGAGCTTTCTGAATGATTTTTAAATACATTTTGAAAGTCATATTTCAAATGGAAAAGTTGCTTTGCACTTGAAAAGCAAAATACATCACTATCAAAAATGTCAGAGTACAATGTTTTTACTTTCTCAGGTTGGTTGGTTGTGACCTCCCCCTCTCCCTCCCAGCTCAATGAATGACAGCTATTTGTAAGAACAAACACTTTGGTAAAATTGATCCAAATTTAAAAAAAAAATAAAAAAAAAAAATCTGTGACTCTGTAGAGAATTTTTCTCAGTTGATGTTTCAGACAAAAATTTTGTCCAGCTATGATGCGGATGTTGCAGGAAACGTTAATATCATTTTACCTCTGTAACCCACTGCCCTGCATAATCCTTCCAGTGTCAGGGTATGTGCTGGCTTAGAGAGGTTATCCCCAGCAAACGGGTAACCCACAGGTTAGGCAGCGTGTCAGCGTCAGCAGCAAGATACCAGGCTGTGATGGCAGAGTGAGAAAATGTTTACATGGATCTGTGTGTCATGTACTAAAGCAGCAGAAGTCTGGATAAAGCTGAAGGCTGAATTTCTGATACGTACCAGGGGCACACATTTGCTGACTGTGGGAGACTGAACATCACTATGCAGGCAAAAGTATCTTGTGATGAGGTCAGCTAGAAGCAGCAATAGCAGAAATATCAAGAGCTCCCAAGGGAAGTGCTGACCCCATTGAACTGGCTGGGAACTTTGCCATATGATGCACTCCACTGCCTTCCTCTTTGTTATGGGACTCAGGGTACTTCTGGGTTTGTGAGCCTGAGTGTCCATCCCAGTTGCATACCAGATATGAACTTACCTGGGCACGTATTTCTTCTTTCCCTGTGTCCACTCTCCTGCTCCACACATAGGCTGTTTCACACAGAAGCTTGGCTATGAGGGATGTCAAACCTCATCACATCCTAACAGGTCCCTGTCCAGGTGACCAGGAGATGACGTTATGATATGCCATAGTAGAACATCATCTGCCCAGTGAGAAGGACTGGATGCAACCGGAGGAACCATGAGTCCCTCCTTCCTAGTTTCCCCAGGTTGTCTATAGGCAAGCCTTCTGCAATAGCAGATCAACAGCAAGGAAATCAACTCATGTTCATTATTTCACATTGTATGAATACATTCAAAGTTTCCATATGTGAGGGGCAGATTATTTTAATCATGAAACTTTAAGCTGCTATTTATAATAACTAGAGCTAGCTACATCTGGTGCCTCAGAGCTCAGCCCCTTCATGCAAGGGTTAGTGTCTTTACTTGTTGCAGAATAGTATGATTTCTATATCCTCAGAGCCAAGGACTGTGACACCTCACAAGTCCCTCAAGCTCAGATTGTGGGCACCTACAATCTATCCTGAACATCCAAAGGTCTTAAACCAATATAAGCAACAGAGAGGAAAATAAGTGGGAAGAATTTACTTTGGGTGTTTTATCTCACCAGAAGGTTTGTGGGGGTTTTTTTGTTGTTGTTTGTTTGGCTTTTTTTCCTCAACACATCATGGAGACAGTGTTTACCAGTTGAAACTCTATGACAATCTACTTGGCTTTTTGGCAGATCGCTTGTAGATCCTTTGCATAGTCACTGGATTTGTTTTAATCTTAGTTTCCACACCGACCAAAGAAAATCTAGCAACTTGGCTGGAGCACAGAAATAAGCTCTCCACAGTTAAGAACTCAGGTTTTATTGCAAACTGACCTGAGAGTGTTTAGCACTAGGTAGCTTATATTTACCAAGTATTTCAGGCTTTGCCTGCATCTTCTAATTAAATCAAACCCATATAATCATACAATCAACATCATAAAACCAGGTCAGCATATACTATTCATAAATTATCACAAAGCATCTGTCGCGTGCTTAATCTGCTTTTTAAAGTGGGGAGGGGGAGGGCTGTCTTTGCTTAAGCTTGTGTCTTAAGCTTCTGCTTTAGCCCCCTCTTGTTTGACAGTGCATGACTGGAGGGCAAGATTACTTGTCCTGACCTTACAACATGCAGTGTAGAAGCAGCTGACTCATTGTCAAACAGTATCTCTAAACAGGTTATTTAAAGCTTTTACCATTGGTCCTGAAAAGCCAGGATCCATGCTAGCAGCCCTCCACGTTGAATATTTATTCCTAAAATTGAGAGGTGGTCGAATGGTTTACTTGTTTTGAGAAAGGGAAAAAGGTTACTTTGAAGTATGCAGAGTGTGTTAAATGAAAAATTGAAGTTTTACAGATAAGGTGGAGGTGAGGATAAAGGAATTGCTCATTGTTTGGTCTGTAATTGTCATATAGCATTTTAGGGCATGGAATTCTGTGTGCTACTGGATTGAGCACATCTCCCTCCATCTCTCAAAGTAAATTGTAGAATTTCCCTCTTCACTTTGGCTGCTGCAGTCATGGTAAAGGTGAGAGGCAGGAAAGAAATCATGTTGCATGCACTGTGAAGGGCAGGAAGATGTAGTAAAAACCATGTGTCTGTTGACCTCTTGCCCCTGTACCTGTATGAGCTACCAAAACATTGGAGGTAGACAGCTGCAGAATATAGTACCTCAGTTCTTCTTCCTCCTCTATCAAGTGAGGGAATGAGATAACAAATAAAGCTTTCGCTCCAGTCTCAAACCCTCCTGCTAACATGTGTGGCTCCCAGAACAGCTGCAGGAAGGGGGTGATGATACCTGAGAAGGTCACTTGAAAATAATACCTTTGGTAATGCCTCTTGTTCTAAACAGTCCAACCCAGGCTGATCAGACAGTAGAAAGAATTGAGTTTCATTTAAGGAGCAGTATTTGTGTTGGACTTAATATTAAAGGTCTTTTCCAACTAAAATGATTCCATTATTCTATGACATCTGCCTCAGCCAGGACTATCCTGTTTGGGTCTTCACCACGAGCATCTGACCGGTAGCCAAGAGAACATCAGTTTGACCACACTGATTTGTCTTTTGCATGTCTCCGTGAGTATAAATGAAGAATTTCTTTTAATAAAGATGTCTTCATAGGATTCTTCTATGGTGTCCTGAACAGTGTCTATCAATAGAGAATCTGTCCTTTCTGGTGGTATCACTTTCACGTCATATCACTTTCATTGTCCAGGTCTGATTCCATTGAGGACATACCATACTGTTCTGCAATGAAACAGGATCAAGCAAAATGTTACCAGAATTGGGAATTGCTGTGTTCACTGTAATGCTTCTGGTATCAAATAATATTCTGCTTTATCAGTGGAAAAACTAGGCAACCAGCTTCCAAAAGGGCTGTGACAATGGACCTGTCAGTCACCTCAAAATTTTAACTCTGCAAAAAGTAAATGGGTTTGTTCAAATCTTCTAGGGACTTCTTTCCCTGCAGTTGCATATATTTGCATAGTGATTCACAGCTAAGTGCATGCCAATAGCCACTTCTGTGAACAGATGTTGACAGAAGTATCAACAGAAGCATCGGTTATGGGAACGAGTACGTCTTTTTGCATGCACAGAGAAATGCATAATCTAGCAGTGTGCTGGAAATTTCAGTTAGTTCTGCCTTCCAACATGTATATCGAGTTGCTGCATGCTAATCAGCCTTTGCAGTAGTATCGATGCTTCTCAGTAATATCAATTAAGAATTTAGATGAAGAAGGGGAGAACTAGAGCTATGTTGCAATAATATTGGTAGCAGAGACACCGCGTGCATATTTTATGACATCTTATAAAAAGAAAAGCAACATTCAATTTAAAACGGTGTGTTTGTCAAACAGTGCAGTGATTGAATATGTTCTTAGTCATTACTGTAACAATAATGTAGCAAATATTGAAATAATTACCTAAAACTTCAAACATTTAGTATGGGCTGTTTTAATAAGAGGTTTGAAGGCATCCACTCGGTTATGTATCTCCCTTGCGTGTTGGTGTTATCAAGATGAATCCTATGAAGAGGAACATTTAGCAGAGAGCTGTCACAGACCAGCATGATATAGTGGGGAAGGGAACAAGTTTTGAATCAAGTCTCATCATCCTTTATGCAGCAAAAAATACCGGTTAGCTCAAGGGATAATCTACTTTGTTGATGACAGAAGCAAAGGAGGCTTTTATAAATGGCAATACATTTCCAGACACCAATATATTTTTCAGACCAAAATGAAATTAAGCAGTATGTAGCCAAAACTCAGAGTCAGGGAAGTGAAATGCATATAAATCTCTCTGGTTCTGTTCCTCCTCTGTTATTCTGAATCTAGCCAACAGTGCTACTCCAGTAATAGATCAGTTTCTATAACTAAATGCCAAATCTGAGACCACAGATTATTTTTCAGGTTTCCATTGTGATTAACATGGACTCTATCCACTTTTTATTTTTATGTTTTCATTGCTGTTTTCTTTCAGATTATGCATAACTACAATTCTTTGAATTTTGTTTTTGTTTCATCAGAGTATAAGATACTGGAAATCTTGTTTCTCTTTTTTAATACTCTTCATCATGCTTTTGATTTGTGCAAGAAATCAAATTTTCCATTACTAGAAACAGTGTAGTAACATTTTATTCTTCTTTTTCACGTGGCAATCATCTGAAGCAGACCCTTACCCATCCGGAGGTCTCCTTTTATTGCAGACAGGAAGCAGGTGGTTTGATAAGAGCAGGCTAAAATGGAAGCAGAAAGACAAAAAGAAAAGCAGGGTGGGGAAGATATTCAGTTCTTGAAGATTTGTACTTTAAAAATTGGATCCAGAAGTCCTGTCCTGAAGGTTAATTTAACTACTCCAAATGTGTGCTGAGAGTTACAAGCTTTTGCTAATGGCTGTCAGGTATACTTTTCTTTTAATGCCACATAACTCTGTATACTTGTCTGAAGTTTGTCTCAATTTGCCAACTTTGGTATTTTGTGGGTAGAAAGGAAGGAGGCATACACAGACACACAAAATTCTCAGGTTTAAAATCCTAGCATGGTTTGGGTTTTGCTTGTTGTTTTTTTTCTCCTGGTACTAAAAATGGTAGGGCCCATTTACAGATACGCTTGCTTATTTCCTGACATGTCATAGCTAAAGCCAAAAAGTAGAGTGAATTGCTGCTTCACTAGAGTCCTCCTATGGGTCTGCCTAAAGAGGGGATCAGATTCCTCTGCCTAAGTTCACATAGATAATTATGTATCTGCCAGAGCCTACATCTGAAAGGACATGTGAATTCCCTTGTGGTTCTACTAGCTTGGGAGGTCTTTTGTGTTTCCTACTTACAGACACAAGAATAGGGCTAAAGGTCTTCTCTCTGGTCCTTCGTTTTCTCCAAATCTTACTAGAAGCCACAGTTCACATAAAGTTAATCAGCCTAATTGTT
>NW_010291004.1:27655-34824 GCF_000700745.2 Antrostomus carolinensis | reverse complement strand
GGAGTAGTTTCTGTCACTTTTTATGCAAGAATTTCTCAGAGGCTGAATTTTTTATCTTTGTGACTTTGACCTCTTTCAGAGATGCAAGCTTCTCTTGACACTGCTGTTGAAATATAACTGCTAACATCAGATTCCAGCCCTTTTTCTTAGTTACTTGGTGTTTCAGTCTTCTTCCTGTATCTGAAAATTATAAAATTTAGAAATTAACCACAAAGTTTTTGCAAAATCCTCCTTTCAACGTGATAGTTCATATTTGTGAGGCTATTTTAACCACCATTTACTGCAACACCTGAATAAACCTGGAATACCTTGATTTTCTTTAGTTCTCCATGTGGATCGCCCCCTCAGGAAGATGCTGACAGGCTTTATTTATGTGCTTGCAGCTGGCACAGTCACAAAAAAAAACCCCAAAATAATAATAATTGAGCTTTTGTAATTATAGAAGTGCTACCTCATTATTTCCTAGGGATGTTATACAGTGAATTGTCTTGTTTGTGAGACACTCAGGGGTGACTGTGGCACAGGCTTAAAGCAGAATCCCCAAAATTAAATTAGTGACCGTCTCTACTGCTGCCATTAGATTAATCAACCACAGTGATTCTGTTGTAGAATACAACGTTTGTTCTACCAGGCTTTATAGGACTGACTATCATACACATCACCAAGTGCAGTGATAGATAATTATGCCAGGTTGATTAGTAAAATCATAGACCAGTGCTCAGCAAAACATATTTGGACTGATGATGAAAAGCTTTTATATCTTGAAGCTTACAGAATTGCCATACCTTCCTTTGTCAAGGCTCTCATAAGCATTCTGTTTGTTAGTATATATGTATATTCAAAATGCAGCAGCCTGAATCCTCACAGCTTTACTTACCCTATTTCATTTACATGCATCAAGTGCCAATTCTGGTTTAGTCACTTTTCCAGTTATTATAATAGAGATTTCAGCAGTAGAATTTATCTAGAGATAGTTGGTTATTTCTCTGACCCTTCCATGTATTAGACAAAGCACATTGCGAGATAGCAAAATAAGTGCCTGAGTCTCCATAATATGAGAAATAGAAGGAAAACATGCTTGAGGGAGAACTTGGGTCTTCAGCTGTAAACACAGTCCTGACTTTATCAAGGATTTCTGGGAAGCACAAGGACAATAACTTACCTGTTACCTCGTCTCTGTTGTTTCTGGTTATCTTCTTTAGCAATTACGCTCTGCTAAGTAGAGGAATAAATGGTAAAATATAGAGCAAAAGTAATCTTGAGACTTGTTGAAGATGTTAAAATATGAAATGGATACTTTGGAGTACAGTGAGTCTAGCTGATGTCAAGGAGTGATATTTAATAGATTCTACTAAAAATAAGTATGTATGTGTAGTTATTCAGTATTTTTAACTGATAAAAATGCAAGTTTTTCAAAAGTCTAGTCTCTGGAACTGTTTCACTGATGAACCTCCTTTCCTTTATAATAAAAATAAATTCACTTTTTGGCAGGGTTCTCTAACCAATTCACAAGTCTGTTTAAGTCTGCTTCCCAAAATTTTATTTTTGTAACTTATTTTTCATTAGCTAATGAGCAGTGCAAAGTACGAGTTGCTGAAGCATGTGGTTTGTGCAGCACTGGGCTCACTGAGCACTGATTACTAAACTAGAACTGCATCCAGTTCTGGAGCCCCCATCACAAGAGAGACCTGGAGCAGCTAGAACAAGTCCAGAGGAGGCCACCAGGATGATGCGAGGGCTGGAGCACCTCTCCTATGAGGACAGGCTGAGAGAGTTGGGGCTGTTCAGCCTGGAGAAGAGAAGGCTCCAGGGAGATCTTATAGTGGCCTCCCAGTACCTGAAGGGGCTACAAGAAAGCTGGGGAGGGACTTTTCATGAGGGCAACTAATGACAAAACAAGGGGAAATGGGTTTAAGCTGAAAGAGGGGACGTTTAGATTAGATATTAGGAAGAAGTTCTTTCCTGTGAGGGTGGTCAGACACTGTCCCAGGTTGGCCAGAGAAGCTGTGGCTGCTCCTCCCTGGAAGTGTTCAAGGCCAGGTTGGATGAGGCTTTGAGCACCCTGGTCTAGTGGAAGGTGCCCCTGCTGATGGCAGGGGGGTTGGCACTGGCTGGTCTTTAAGGTCCCTTCCAACCCAAACCATTCTATGAACTTATGATTCTATAAGTTAGTTGGTAAAGCTCTGAGAAGCAGCTGAAATTTGTTTCTGAGCTTTGTTAGGATCACTTCCATGTGTTAGCTCACAAATCAAATTAAGTATCATCACTATCTCTATCTCTGTGTTGTTTTTTAAAAAATATCCTCGGACCTTTATTATGTGCTTAATGACAGCAAGAAACTAATAAGCTGATTAAAATTCTAATCTTTTATACTTTTTAGAAAAAAAGTAAATCAGAGCATCTAAAAGCTTCAGGTTATAGGTCTGTGTGCACACAAGAAAAAAACTGATTCTTCAAAAAGAGTTGACAATTAAAGATAAGAAGCAAAAGATGAAAATGAGAAAGCAGGAAGCACTGGCAGCATCACTCACAAGTTTTTGGTTCGTTAAGACTACTGCTAAGGCAGACAAGTGTGGGGTTTTTTTTTTTGTTTGTTTGTTTTTTTCCTTAAGAAAGCAAAAGAAAGCTCTGTAAGGATGGATGAAAAACAGGACAATGAAGTAACTGCAGGTTTTTGAGGGGCAGAGTGCTGAAAGCAGGAAACTTCAGCCCTGATAACCTTACAGTGCAATAATGGAGGAAGCAATGTGCTTGAAGGAAATAAACTAGTCAAGCATCTGTTATTCTAAGTACCTAAGCACAGTCTAAAATTCATCCTTGTTCTGCAGAGCAGTGGAAGCCGGTGTGACTGAAGCATTGCCTTATTACTTGAGTGCTGTACTGAATAAGAGTTATACTGAAGTTTGTAAAAGTCTGTCATTGAATTGCCACTCCAACCTATGCCATCCTCCCGCTCAAGCCTGGGACTGTTAAAGAATTCCCTGTAGTTAAAGGGAATAGTACATTGCCTATTACAATGCAAGTAGTGCTTTAGACTAGGTAAATACTTCCTAGTTCTTAACGTGATATTTAAGACTGTAATTCTCATTTCACACTCTGTAATTTAGGTATTAATCTTTGACTCATCCTTGACATTCTACTTTACACCTACAAGTACATTGGTGCACAGTGTGTTTTGGAATTTTACAAAATTAGATATACTGCACTTTGCCAGAGAATGACTAGGAAAGAAAAGTACTTTTTTTCCTAAGCTAGCTGAGTAGAAAGCACACTTCTGCAGCTTTAGCAAGTTTGTGTGTGTCAGGGCAGCTATTTCAGCATTTCATAGGTGGTCTGCATCCAGTAGAGATGAACAAACTGTGCAGAAAGGAGAAATAGTTTCAACCTATTACCTAAATTTGTTTTACATGCTCTTCTATATGTGTTGCATCTCTGTGTATGCATGCACTCCCCAAGGAAGCTTTAGGCTACAAATATTTCAGATGGGAACAGTTCAGCTTTCTCTAGCTATTTCATGGATAGTCTCTCCGTCTTATCCCTTCCCTAGGGACCACACCTCTCCAATTATTTACTTGAATCTGTATTTCAGAATCTCTGCCAGTATTTCCCAGCTTTATTTAGTGAAATCTAAGACATAGATCAGACAGAGAATGGTCTGGCTTCTATTTTTCTTTTCTAAGTTAGATTGCATATGTGCCAGTGGAAACTCATGAGACTTAAATGTTGTGTAGGACATCACTGGCATCTGCTTTAGGAGCCAGAAGCTGCTGATGGCTGCCTCCCCATGATGCCTCTCAGTGACATTGCTCCCTTTGTAGCTTCTCTTTAGATACTCCTGTCTGGCACATGTTACAGCTCTCAACCCCAGCTTTAAAGCAGGGGTTGATGTGTGGCAATGATCAAGACTTAAAGGACATTGTTCTGCCAGTAGTAAGGGTGCCAGTTTGTGTGCCAGAGCCAGAACGGTTATGTCCTGGAGGAAATAGCACAGTCTGCTGTTTATGCTGCTTGCCTTTAGCTTGATGTATTTTATTTTTTTGCCCCTTATCCTCAAATGTTATGTCCTGAATTTCATGTGGTTGGGTCTTTGTGTGTGGAGGAGCAACAGAAACTGAAAATTTGCAGAAAGGATGAAATGTAAAAGAAAAAAAACAAAAACAAAACAACACAAACCCCCCCCAAAAACAGAGGAGCAGCAGCAATGAAGGAAGTGTTGGGAAGGGAGGGAAAATGGCACATGGTCACCTAAGGAAGAGATACAGCATGGTTATAGCTTACTGAGGTGTAGAGAGCACTTGTGTGTTGTGTCCGTGAGTTAAAACGATGGCAAGACATGGTAGGCCTGCCCTGGTATCCCACTAATGGTAATGATCTGTCCTTTCCTCACATCCTCTGCTGTTCCCCTGTTTTCTTTCATTGAGCAAGCAGACCCTCCTCCCAGCAGCTTTTGCTACTGATTTCAATGAGAGAATATTTAGATGGTAGATTTTTTTCAATCAGGGATTATTTCTTCATTGCCTACTACAGTGGTACTTTTGAGCTATGACTGTGGGCATTAGGGACTTGGAAAGGTAAGTTATGAAGAAGATTAGTAGTGGAATAGCACAAATTGTAAATGATTGATTTCCTGAAGGTGGTTTAAAGCAGACATACACAGTGCTTAGCTAAATCTCTCAGCAAAATCCAGAGCTGCAATGAATGCAGCTGGGATGGAGCTGTTCCTTCTAATCACAGCAGAAGAAATCCATTCAGCTAATTATGTCTTGGATACATGATCTTCTCTGGCCAGGTCAGGACTGGGCTCCTTCTCCCAGCAGGCTCCAGGTTTAGGTGAGGCAGAGTTTCATAGCAAAGTGGACTGCTGGGGAGGAAGGGAGCCTGTATAACAGCAGTGGCTACAGAACTCTTTGCCAGAGCTCTGTTCTGGTTATTTGCTTTGCCAAGCAGCTATTGCTGGAGTGTGTCAGTCCATCCTAGAAGCAGCAGTCTGTCCCCCAAGCCCTCCAAGCCCTGCTCTGTGGCAGCAGAGACACAAGCCCAGCTTCTGTGGCAGAAGAGACCCAGCACCCATGGGGCTAGTAGCTGTCGCTCATTCGCTTTTGCCTTGCAAGGGGGGAGCTGAAGCCACTCTGATTTTCACTTGACAAGGTTTAGCTTTTACCCTCCTCGGAGCATTTATTAGCCAATCCAATCTGAATATATATCACTGTGATTACTCCTGAATGAATTCTCTTTTTTTGGGGGGAGAAGGAGGATCTTGCCACTGTGATTGCCTGTCATCTATCAGGAGCCCTTCTATCTTTTTCCCTTTGGATTCAGCAGCTCAGTCTCGGACTCATCATTGCCCTAGTCCTAGTTGGTGAATGTGACTTAAAGGAACAGATCAAAGTGGTGGTGGTAGAAGTTCTCTGAGACAGAAGATGGTGAGAAGTCTGGGAGTAGATGACAGGAATTTATTTATTACAGAAATACGTATGAGTTGTCATAGTAAAGAAGTTGTGGATGTGAAATTGAAAGGACATCTTATTGGAATAGTAATGACAAATAGGCTTTTTTTTTCTTTTTACACCAATGACAGCAGTATCTGTCTCTGTCACAATTCTCCCAACAATTGGGAAGTCCAGTGGATTATTAAATAAATTAACTAAACAGCATCCTTTTCTGAGGTGACAAAGCTTAGCAAAAAACCTTTGCAGAAGACAGACAGGGCTTGAAGAGCAGTGTGCTTGAGGGGCTAGACAAATATTTTGAGCATCTCAAATGAATCTTCACTAAGAAGCAGATGGTCAACCGTGTTCTTCAAAGGTTCTCACATTTCAGAATATCATGGTGGCTTTCTAGTCACCTACAGAGGACTCTAATTTTCCCATCAGTAAAGTGACTGAATACCTTATTTCTACATGAGACATTCTAGTTACACCAACTGGTTCAGTTATTCACAATATGCAATGGAAGAAAAAGGGGGGGAGGGAGTTCAATTTGTAGCAGAGAAATTGGGAGATTTTAAGAAAATAAATTATAACCCTAAGAGTATTATAACAGTAGAAAGGCCAGGGAGATTGTGCTGTCTTTCAGGGGAGATTTTAAAGTGTAGGTTAGAGAAACATCAGTGAAGAAAGAGCTTGGTGAGACTAATTTTGCCTTGGTGCACAGGGATTAGATAATTTCTCGAGATCCCCTTCTGTCTTATATTTCTGTAAATCTGTGCTTCTGTTGTTGTTGGCTGTCCTTTTATTGATCTATCCCACTATGCTGTTTCTCATTTAGATGGCAACTCTGCCTAAAGTACTGCTTTCAAAGACTTTTTCCTTCTCCAGTAATCCTTTTCCTGGAGAGCACGCTACATCTCTCTCCTATTAAACACATACTATTTGTGTGTTCCAGTCCTCACCTCCTCAGGCTTTTACAATTGTTTCCAGCAAATTGCATTTTCTCATAGGCTCCAGGCATCGAGAGGAAAATTACAGCCTAGTAGTGAAAGTTCACGTAACTAAAAAAATGTTAATGTCTCACAATGTGCACTGTTCACATGGGGTCAAATAGCAGGCTTGCAGAAGATGGGTATAAAACACAGATTGATTTCAGTAGTGCCAGCATTTGGCTAAAGGAGCCTTTTGTACACGATAGAGAGCTGCTACAGATACTGTCCAACTAGTCCCTTTGGTTAGGTACACTTTAATTTAGTCATACACCATATCCCATTTTCAAGCTAAACCAAGTACAGCGCATTCTGCCTTATTTCTGCAGCCAGACAGCTCATTCTCATTTGTTATGAGGTCCACTGAAGCCTCCCTGTGAGTTGTGGATGTTGAGCCATCACAGGAACTGTGATAGTTCCACTGGGCTGGCCCTTGGCTAGCAGCCAACACAGCCATTCACCCACTGCCCCCCCACCCCCAGGGGATAGGGGAGAGGATTGGGGGCAAGGATTAGGAGGCTTGTAGGGTGAGATAAAAACAGTTTAATAATAGAAATAAACGAAAACTTAAAAAACCCCCAAACCTAAACAATTAATATTAAAATAGTAGTGATAATGATAACAGTAATAAGATATGCAAAAGAGTGATAACCCAGTGCAACTGCTCACCACCTGCTGATAAGCCTGGCCCATTCCCAGATAACGATCCCGGAGGAGCAACAATCCCGAACCGAAACCACGATCCCGGAAG
>NW_010291004.1:21328-27490 GCF_000700745.2 Antrostomus carolinensis | reverse complement strand
ACCCAGCCAAACCCGGTGGCCCTGAGCCCCAGCAGCAACTGATGACATTAGTACTGTTATCAATGATGTTCTCGTAGCAAGTCTGACCTGAAACCAAAACACGTCTCTTCTAACTACTGAGAAGAAAATTAACTCTATCCTAGTAAAACCAGGACAGGAACAAACTAAGAGCCCCTTTGGGCTTAAAGGAGGAACAGGAGGATTCTCATGGAGAGCTCATTTCTGTGGGCTCTTCATAAAAGCAGTGAGGAAAGCGAAGCAGGATTACTCTGGGGTAATAGTTTTTTGTTGGCTGCTGACTACATACAGAGCGCTGGGAGAAGAGATTCCCAGCTGAAGTATCTCCTCAGGTGTGAGAATCTGGAGCAGGAGGAGGGGTGGTGGCCCAGTTTGGGCTCCAGTTGTCCCCCTGGTCCAGCCTTGATGAGAAATTTGTTGTTGGATGATTTTGTAGGAAGTTGTTCATGGAACTCTTAAGAAACACACTTTGTCACACACTGCTGTCAGAAGCCCTTTTTATCCTTATACTAAAACATTTTGATTACCACATCCTTGCTACACTCGGTGAATTTCAGTTTAGGACCTGATTTAAACAGAGACCAGTTTTATCTACGTGCATGACACAAGCTGGATTGAGCTGCTTATATTCCTGTACCTACACAAGCCAAAAATACAAGCCAAATAACAAATACACAGAATAAAACTTATCAGAGGGTTCCAGCCAGCATGGTCTTCTACAGCTTCTACATGCTGCAATGTTCACTCCATACAGCAACTGCTCCCTCCTTCCTCCAGGCTCTATACTAGTCCTTTTCAGTGCATTCCTATTTCCATCTCCCCACTACTTGTACTTTCAGACAATCTTTCTTTTGGTGATGGAACTTGCAAAGGCATTGTCAGTTCCTCTTAACTTTAGTTTTCTGTGCAGTCCCTTTGCTGGAAAGGTACCTGGTTAGACCTTCATCTCGTTGAAGCGTGTTAGGAGGCTATAGATGTTTGCCAGTAGTCTGTGCCTGTGTGTGCTAGGGAACTAGCACAAGGAAAAAGCAAGAAAGATGATTTGGAGGAAGCAGCTAGTCCTGTCTGGCTTCAGCCACCATTGTAATGGTGCTGTTCCTGCTCACCTCTGCTGCAGAAGCTGAGTTTACTTCATGCAGTCCAAAAGAAATACCGTAAAAAAACATTCTCCTAAGTTAGTTGGTACTTCTCTCTTTCTTGCCCATACTGGGCATCTCAGAGGCACAAAATTCTTCATAACTTTTCATGTTTTCTTTAAGCCTGCTATACAGCTACTCAGCCTAGTTTGTAGGTGATACCTGTCCTTGCTGAGTGGTGATTGTTACAAGACCTCTTGTTTGTAAAGCACCATAGTCTACTAAAGAATATAAGAATTCAGGCAATGGCAGAACCACTCTATCTCTTGAGTTTAATGAAGTGGACCCCTTTCATACTTGGAAATCCCTTCTTGAGATACCTAGGAGATATCCTGAAGGTACCTGTAAAGTTTGTTATTGTTATAACAATGACAAAGGTGTTGTATTCACAGAATCACAGAATGTTGGGGATTGGAAGGAACCCCGAAAGATCATCCAGTCCAATCCCCCTGCCAGAGCAGGAACCTAAATGAGATCACACAGGAAGGTGTCCAGGCGGGTTTTGAATGTCTCCAGAGAAGGAGACTCCACAACCTCCCTGGGCAGCCTGTCCCAGGGCTCTGTCACCCTCACTGTAAAGAAGTTTCTTCTCAAGTTTAAGCGGAACCTCCTGTGTTCCAGCTCACACCCACTGCCCCTTGTCCTACCATTGGGCATCACTGAGAAGAGCCTGGCTCCATCCTCCTGACATTCACCCTTTATATATTTATAAACATTAATGAGGTCTCCCCTCAGTCTCCTCTTCTCCAAGCTAAAGAGCCCCAGCTCCCTCAGCCTTTCCTCATAAGGGAGATGCTCCACTCCTTTAATCATCTTGGTGGTTCTGTGATAGACTCTCTCAAGCAGTATTATTACACAATAGCTCTCTTCTTGCTTGTCTTGTTTGTTTGATATGTATATATTAAAAAAACCCATATATGTGGACTTATATATTTATATACTATGAAAATATCTTCATATATTTCTTTAAATCTGGCCTACTTGGAACTGAGATGCTTTTTGTGCATGTTTGACCACTTCAAAGAGGGTAATAGAGAGGAGGAGTTATTTCCTAGTATGCTTGTATTTAATAATGCCTTTTACTGTATGGTACTCAGCTCTGTTTGAAACAGGTATAGATAAAAGATGTGAGGCGTAGAGAACAGCAAGGCAGATGATCTGGACAGCCAAATAATAACCGTAAGTGTGTTGTCTGCTATAGAAGCTTCATAATAGAGAGCTGTATGCAATGAATACATCTCTCCCTTCTGAAAAGGAGATTAAAAAAAAATCCATATTACTTTCATCTTTTCATTATTTTTATTTTAATATTTTAAGCCCTGAGTTCAAGCTGATTTCAAGTAACTTCTAAAACTATAAGGGGCTAGGCAGAGGAAGGATTTCCTGGGGCTGCTTCGTAGCTTTTAAAGTTCTTTCTGTAACAGGGACTGCTGGTTGCAGCCTGCAAAGATATTAAATACTGTTACTTCTGCTGGTTTGATCATTAGTGCCTGATTTCTTCTCTCCCCCCTTCTTTTCTGAAGACATTGTTAGTTTTAATACTGGGCATTCCAAGACTACTAATATGACCATTCAGACAAGGTATTTGTGGCCTTGGATAATTTTCTCAATTGCTTGTTCAAAATCAATATTTTTTAATTGGTCACTTGAGCTTTTTTCAGTGACGTTGAACCTCTGATGAATGTCACTTCAGAAGCATTTTCCAAACATTGTAGGCGTCACAGAGCAATTTTAGCATAAAAAGAAGAGTATAACTAGAGATGGCGGGGGAGCAAATTACATTTTGTATATATAGTATTAAATGCTTCCATTAGTTGCCATAGGGATGGGCAGAAGTTGGTCTGAAATGACAGCTTTGCTGATGCTTGATGTGTTTAAAAAGAAAACATTGGAGGGAGGGTTTTTTATTGTTATTATTACCCTGGGAGTCTTTTATAGGGGAGGGGGAAATATTAAAGTAATATTTCTCAAAAAAAATGCAGCAGGGCTACATTAACAGACCAGGCATCACCTTCACCTTTCTGCAGAGACACCGACCTCTACAAAACACTCATCTTTGTAGCTTCAGGGCTGTAATCCCACAGCTGCTCTGAGCTTCACATTTCCTTCTGTTGTGCAACATGGGAGCTGTCACGGTCACCTTTCCTCCAGAGCAGTATCAGTAAATCTGCTGCAGCAGTAACCCAAGGAAAACCGTGTCCTGCAGTTACTGCTGTGCACACCCTAATTACGACAGGACTGGTGAGACCTGGTTGTCAGACCAGGCTTTTCTGTTTGCTCGCCATCATGAATCAACATTCACTTGGCTTGAACGTTGGAAATCAACAGAAAGCAAGCCCTGGAGTTATAGTTACTCTATGAGCTCCCACATAATCACATGAAAAAGCTAAGAGGTGCGAGTCGTGTATCTCAGCATGTGATCGAAGACTGTGGCCATCCGGTGTTAAAGCTCTCATTCATGTCAAGGGTGACCAGGAGTAGGATGCTGGCCATGTGGTTTGCTGGCATTTGGGTCCCTGGGAATTTTGGGTGGATGGTATGGGTGCCACACAAGGGACACTCGCTGGTTTTGTTTCTCAAAAATCATAGAATCATATCATAGAATCATAGAATGGTTTGGGTTGGAAGGGACCTCAAAGCTCATCCAGTTCCAACTCCCCTGCCATCAGCAGGGACACCTTCCACTAGACCAGGTTGCTCAACGTGTAAAAAAAAGAAAAAAAAAGTGTAAATGGTTCAGAAATTACTACTACACGGTATGTAAATGAGAGTTAATGTTAAAACTTTCAGTGTTTCTGAAGGTAGTCCATAAGAGAAGGATCTGCTCCATAATGAACGAAACTGAGGTGCTGTACTTATTGAGTATAATCTAAATTCACTGGACTTTACATTGATTTTTTTTTTTTAGTAAGTTTTTAAACAAGCATCTGTGAAATGAAATTTTATTTTAAAAATCTAACTTCTAGACTGTGCCATGAGTGCCTTTTTTCTTCATCATCCTGAAGACAATGTTTTATTAAAATTACTTATCAGCCTGGGGGGCACTGAGCAAACATTGAATGTTATTTTGAGAAGACCACCCATAGACTGTCATTTGTCAGGGATCAGGGCAATTATTTGCAGTCTATGTGTATATGCTGTTCTGAGAGTTCATGGGGATGCACCTCACTAGTGCAACTGCAGTATCTCTAATAATTAGTGAAACCTGGGCAACAGAATAAACACATTGTTTCTCTTCTCAATGAGGTTGACTGAAAATAAGTGTAACCCACATAAAACACTGGGCCTGTAATCAGCTGATGTTTTTGAGAAACCATCTCCAGTCTGGCATTGTTAAATAATCTAATCTTCTGTCAAGCTGAAGAAACTATAGGAGAGGATCTGCATTAGCTGTTCCATGGTGGAATACAAATTTGATGTTAGTCCTACAAATTCCTACTGAAAGTGCAAAGAGGTTTTGCTGAAAGGCAAGCAAAAATTCTTTGAAATCACGAGCAACATGAAGAGTTTGAAGTACTCTCCTGAGCCTGCAGTGTATGGTGAAAGAGGAGGAGGATGTGGGCAGAAAGCAGGCATGTGTGAGGAGACATGAGATCTAGTGTAGTCCCCATCATGCTAATGGAACACGTAACTGCAAACTGTAATCCTCTTTTAGGACATACTATTGCTACCAGGCAAAGTAACTTGACAGTTCTACGGCCCCACTATCACTGAGAGAGAACTGTTATCTTGCTCATCATTTTTGACATTGCATAGCCCTGCATTATGCGGGATCAGACCCTTTGATAAAGTACAGAAAGCACAGCAATATGTAGTTGCATATACTTACATATTTGAAATGCACAAAAATACCCTATTTATGAACATAAAAAAAACCTGTATCCAAACTAAGTTAAAGGTAAAAGCAAACTTTGGATTAACTCCAGTAGTGAGGTTCAGTAATGTGTGAATACCTGAGGTATCGGGTGACTTTTGTCAATTACATTTTCCTGTTTCATTACAAGTCCTGTAAATATTCCCACTGCAAATGATGTGGCTCCTCAGTAGCTCCAGCATAACACAGGGTAAGAAACATGAGGTGGATGTTTTTTTCTGAAGCTCTCATTGTTGATCTGTCTTCCCAGGGCAGTTAATCATAACAAACACTTCTGAAAACCATATTAGAAGTTGATGCCATTTTTGGAGGACGGCACAGTGTAGAAACAGGAAAGGAGATTGATTTTTTTTTTAATGTAAATTATTCAGACTAGCATTCATATGTATTACTTGTCTATGTATGCATGGTGCCCTATGAATATTAAATCTCATCAAGTTATTTGAGGACTACACCTTGTAACTTCATTAATACTCCTTAGTTATGTCTTTCCCTTGCATAAAGACAACCAGCAAGAAGTCATTTGATTTTGTTCTAACCAGATTGCAATTCCTGGGTTTTTACAAAATGTAATAATGTTACTTCAGAGTTGTTTATCCCACCAACAACCAGCAACCAATTGAAACCAGGATTAGGAAAGATCCACCAGCACTGCAATTTCTCAGAGGCCATCAGGAGACTGTAAGCACAGACATTTGTTTCCCATTTCCCTCTGCTGGGTTTCCTCCTCTTTCAATGAACGTTAAGTCTGAGATCATTGGTACCTGTGTTAGTGCAAATTAAAGGCATTCCCTGCTACATCTTTGGCCAGTCACACTGTCCTTTGCTTGGAGGATAGCTCAAGCTCTGGTGACTGTTTAGACCCAGGAAAACATGGACGATGGATGACTTTGCTGTCTGTCTGTCGTTGTTTCCAGCTGCTCCTTTGAATCCTTTTAAAGTTCCATTGCTAGAACCCCTTGAAAAGTGAGTAGGAAGCTGAAAGGGGTTGCCCCCACCTCCACAACTGCTGCGTGCTGGTGGGGCAAAGGAGGAAGGCTTACCCAAAAGATCTGTTTTACTAGTTTCACCCACTTCCCCTGCCAAAGATAGCACTAAATGTCTCTGCTTCTACCAAGTCACCCATGGGAATGA
>NW_010291004.1:409-21295 GCF_000700745.2 Antrostomus carolinensis | reverse complement strand
AGGGAAAGATCCTGTTCTTTCATTCCTGCGCAGTTTGTTATAGGAAAAAAAGCATCAATCTGGTCATCTAATTGAGGAGGATGACAAAGTTCTATTTAATGCAGAAGAATTTCTGCCTGTATAAGGAGTGAAGGATTAGGTTTTAACATATATGCTCTCCCAAAACCTCTCTTCTCTGATATGTTTATCATATAATTATGACTTCAACCTCTCCTCCCTCAAATGAAGGCGTATGAAACTGCCGTATATCATCTTAGAATAGACTTTTTCTATGCAGGATAGCTAACCTTTGTTCTCCATGACAGCACTTTTAACATTTTCTCAACTAGCAACTTCTTGAACTTCTTGTCCATGTCACAGGATGCTGGTGCTGCCTCTTTTCAAGCTCTTCGCTTCTACATTGGAATCCATGCAGTTCTTACTTTGGAGCTAAGTAACAAGAATGTGATCCTGATGCTATGAAAGCCCAAATCAAACCTGTCACTGATTTCAAGAGCTAGGGATACCTTTATGCTCTCTTCAGTGTTTCTGGATATTGATAATTTTTATGGCAGAAGCATTAAAAATAAATACCACTACACTGGGAGTATCTCTTCCTCTGGACAACTCTCTTAAAATTCCTAAGTGGTTTCAGCCTGAGGACCTCAAAATGTAGTTGTACAAAATTTGTAGAAACTTCTGAAAGCATCTGTAATCCTCATTTGAATATTTTTCTGGTTTATTTTATGCTGTGTGCATCATAATATTTGTCTTCCATTACAAATAAGAAATAGAGAACATATTTGTGTCCTAATTTTGCTCACAATCCTCTCTTTTTAATATATCTAAGCACAAGACTGATAATTATAATTTCAAAAAAACCCATTCTTTATAGCTTAGGGGCTTAAACTTCTATATTCTTCCTTTATTCTGAACGTATCCCTCAGGAAACAACTCTCTGTAATAATCACCTTGCCTACACTTCTTCAGTCACACATTACATTCTCTCTCCCACTTTCTTTCAGGTTAATATTAGTGTTTGTCAGCAGCAGTTTTGTGTTGGTTTTGTTGGGGGTTTTTTTTGTTTTTGGTTTGTTTTTTTCCCCCAAGGCTCTGAGTCATTACAGTAACAGTTATGTTCTCCATAGAGAACAGGGTAGGAAAAAATCCCAGCCCTATGCCTACATGTTAGAAAACCAGAAGGCTACTCACTCCTTTTAAATGCCAAGTGTTCAATTACTTTCCTCTTGAAGGTTTTTTGTTGTTGTTGTTCCATTTTCTTTTTTTTTAAATTGGGAAAACATCAAATGTGATGCAGTAAGTTACTTAAGCTCATGACAAGGAATGACAGCTTCAGATTTTTCCAAAGAGTGACAGTTTTTTTCCAAGTATTTCTTTAACAGAGGTCAGGTGGTTGGTTTTATGGTCAGCTCAGAAAGAGCCAAAGTCTCAGTCTAGTCCTCCATGGAGATCTGTGTATGTTACAAAACCATTGCATCCGTCATCCTGAACAGGGATCTGTGCTGAAAAGAGGCGCAGTCAATAGCAGAGGTTTTCCAAGTTTGGCCTCAGGGCTTGAGAGAGCACAGGGAAGCATTCAGAGATCTGGAAAAACCATTGCATCCGTCATCCTGAACAGGGATCTGTGCTGAAAAGAGGCGCAGTCAATAGCAGAGGTTTTCCAAGTTTGGCCTCAGGGCTTGAGAGAGCACAGGGAAGCATTCAGAGATCTGGAGAGTAGAGATTCTGGTTCCTGCTGTCCTTCCCTCTCCTGCCCCCTGAGGTTCTCTGCTGTTCTTTGGAAACCAAGTCAGAGTAAACATCGTGCATTAGCTCAAGAGCTGTGGAAAACTTTCAGAGTGAGCTTCAAGGATATGTGAAGTCTGATCTGGGGGATCATACTGAACTCAAACCAGGTCTGTTTCACCTGAACATTTTTCTAGACATGTAGGCTTTTCAACTGAAATGGAGGTTATGGACTTCCCTTTCTGGGGGTAGAGCTCTCTCTGGACTGTGGGTCAAATCTGAACCAGCACTACTATCCTAAAGACTTTGTAACCGGGCAGGCAAGGATTTACCTCACGGTAATGAATGCCATAGAAGCATGTAAATATAAAGTCATTGTTATCTTTCTTGTTGCTAAGTACTCTCTAGTCAGAGAGAGCTCTTAGCAGCTGTCAGAACTGCTGCACTATAATTTAAAAGTGAGATGGATGAAGGTATCAAGATGGATGATCTTGCAATGGTCAGTAGAGAGGCTGCTGGTGATTTACTGAGTCCAGTTCTGGGGTCCCCAACACAAGAAGGACGTGGACCTGTTAGAACGAGTCCTGAGGATGATCCGAGAGCTGGAGCACCTCTCCTATGAGGACAGGCTGAGAGAGTTGGGGCTGTTCAGCCTGGAGAAGGCTCCAGGGAGACCTTCTAGTGGCCTCCCAGTACCTGAAGGGGCTACAAGAAAGCTGGGGAGGAACTTTTGACAAGGGCAGGGAGTGATAGAACAAGGTGATGGCTTTAAACTGGAAGAGGGGAGATGGAAATGAGATATGAGGAAGAAATTCTTTCCCGTGAGAGTGGTGAGATACTGGCCCAGGTTGCCCAGAGAAGTTGTGGCTGCTCCTCCCTGGAAGTGTTCAAGGCGAGGCTGGATGAGGCTTTGAGCAACCTGGTCTAGTGGAAGGTGTCCCTGCTGATGGTAGGGGGGTTGGAATCTTTAAAGTCCCTTCCAACCCAAACTATTCAATGATTCTATTATTTCAACGGCTACACTTGTCAGTCAGGGTGGAAGATGACAATTCAGACTGAAAGGGTGATGGCAAAAAGGATCAGAAGGACACCCCAAAGGCTAAAGGACAGGTGTTATAAAACATTCTTCAGCATGCAAGGTTGTATTTTTTTTTTTTTTTTCAGCCTCCTTCTGACTGGGAGATCCAGTACCCTTAGGAAAAAAAAAGGATTCCATATTGCTTGCAAACGAGCAGATACGATCCTTGGAGTGAGTGAGGTATAGTGTTCTCCTGTCTTCCATTTTACCTTCTGCATCTCTTTGTTGCCAGCCTTTCCTTTATCTGGTCTTCTACCAAAGAAAGTTAGCCAGGCTAAAGAGGGAACTAGCCCCTGGTCCATAAGATAATAGATCCAATAATTGTCAGAGGATAGCTTCAAGGGACCTATTATTCAGTAGTCATCATGGCAAATACAAACTCCAAAATGCAGAGAAGATGGTGCTAGCAACTCTCCAAAATGCAAAGAAAGTGGCTTGCAGTGTTCTTGCTGTTTGTTTTTGTGCTAATTTGTGTTTAGGTATGAAAATGTCTCTCACACCTCTGAAAACAGGAACACAGTTTGCATAAGCCAGATCCACCACTAAGGTGACACTGTGTCATGCCTGCTCAATCCAACCATGTTTAGTGGGGTGCCAGTATGGAACAGCCATACCAGATTCTACCTGGAGTTCATATAGCTCACTCTTCTCTTTTATACTCTATGGGTACTTTGAAGAAGCATGTAAGAAATTTTAAGAGTGGAAACCCATGGAGTAATCTGCTCACAGAGATTCTTACCTTTTCACCTGCACCAAAAAAACTTGTTCTCTGAGGGTTTATTTATCTTCTTGGGTTTCTTCTTAAAAGCCAAAGAAATCCTATGCTTCTTGATATAGAGTTTTCTAATACTGAAATGAAACTCTAAACTTTCAGAACTCCCAGTTTTGAGCATCAGTAACGTTTGGGGGAATGGATTTCAGAGGGCATTTATACCCGATCTTTTGAGCAGAGTATCTGCAAATAATCACAGAATCACAGAATGTTGGGGATTGGAAGGGATCTCAAAAGATCATCCAGTCCAATCCCCCTGCCGGAGCAGGAACCTAAATGAGATCACACAGGAAGGCGTCCAGGTGGGTTTTGAATGTCTCCAGAGAAGGAGACTCCACAACCTCCCTGGGCAGCCTGTTCCAGTGCTCTGTCATGAAGACTAAACCTGATTGCTTCCTGACACTTCTCTTGGACAGAATTCTGCGTCTAAATTTATCAGAGGATCACTTTATCACTGCCTTCTTCAATTTCTGATCCACTTCCAAAATCAGGCTTTGGAGAACTACCCTAAGACCTGCTGGAAGAAGCAGGATCTTGCCCTTCTTGTGAGGGATGCCCCGTGCAATTTAATAGCATGACCCTTGGTAGCCCCTAGTGCCTGGCTTCATCAGGATTGCTAACAATGTACAGCTCTGTATAATGCTAAACTAGATGAACTGGAAGCCACCAAGAGATAACTGTGCCTATTTCAGTTTATTAACCATCCGAGCCCACTTTCAAACTCAGGAAAAGCAAATTATAATCGAAAAGATCTTGGTAGAAATGTATTCTGCTTTCACGGTCTATGGATATGCATGTTTAAGCTATCATGCCATGACACTGTGCTATTTGATTTATGTTTTTACTGATGCTTTGACTGAGTAGTTTGTTGCAATGTACTGCTAAATGGAGGAAAAATCAGAAACTGCATCAGACAACCACTCTGTATTTCATTCTAGAAAATAGCTGGCAATTATAATTACTCACCATGTTTCTGGCTCAGAATAAAAGTGGCATTGCACAAAAACCACACTGAACATTCATCGTGATTAGAAAATGCTCCATACCTTGGAGTGCAGTGGAGACATAAGAATAATTTTAAATGCAAATTAAATTGTGGGGGTAGGAAAGAGAACAGATAAAAGACAGTAAAACAAAGCCTTTCACTTTCCTCAAATTAGCAGGCTAATGTAGTATAAAAAAAAGCAGTTCTGCTCAGATCTGTGCTAAGAGCTTTCATTTCATCATAATATAAAACAGCAGATCCGTCACCTTTCTCTATTCAGTACTCTTGATTTCGAGGTTGAAGTGAAAATTAGAAGCTGTTCATTCTGGCTCACAGGCTGGGTTGCATTTGCTTAGTCTTATTCCATGACAGTAGGATGGAAAGAGGTCAGTAACACTGGTAAGTACTTATCTCCTGCATCTGTTTTTATTTATTTATTTTAAAAATCTTTCACAGTGCTTTAGCTTTTGATCAATGTGTATTTCCTGAAAAAGAGCTACAACGTGTATTTTGTATAAAGCTGTATTTTATGCAGAAACGCAATGATTCCTCGAGAATGCTTGTATCAGATGTTAGAGCTCCTTCAAGAATGAATGAATTACTTAAAGTAAGAATTTTGTAACAGGAAAGGTTTCTAGATAATCTATATATTTCATAGCATCACTGGAACATTTTGTGTGTTGCTTTTTCTGTCTGCTTTGTCCAACAAGCAGTACCAGATAAGAAATTAATCTCTTCAAGATGCTATTTGCATTGTACTCATAGCAAAACATTTAACAATCTCATTACCTTTGTGGTAAATGGTGGAGAAAGTAGGGATTTTACTCACTGAAAGCAAATTATTAGACAAAACACAATATTACGGTTAATCATTATAATACACTTAAAAATATCTCAGAATATGAGGAGCAACAAGGAAGATCAGAGTGAAAACCAAATTCTTAAGGAAACTTGATGTAGATTTTTTTTTTTTTTCCCTTGGGAAAGTTTTTATCAAATCAAAACCGGGGGCTTAATTTTTCAGTATGAAGGGTGAGGGGGAGTGGGGGAGATGATCGTAGTGTCACCTCCTGTTGCTAAGTAACAACATCTCCTGGCCATTTTTATCTGATAAAGGAAGTCCAGTTGACGTTATACATTATTCATCAGAGTTCCAATCAAACAATCAAAATTGTTTGCTTACACTGGGGACATTTAGTAAGATCAAAGAAACCTTCCTTGAAACTACGGGAGCTTACACCAGTGCCAGAGGAAGCTCCTGATACTTTGCAGTAAGTATCATCTCTGGTTTGGGAATGCTACAGTAAAGTGAATTGCTGAGGAATTTCAAAAGTTTTCTCATCAGGATAGGCTTCTGGATTTTAGCAAGGACTGCGTATTGATCGATGAAAAACGAATCGAAGGAGAAAGGGAAAGCTTTGGAACCCTGGTTTCCTGATTTTTGACAACGTAATTAAAGGAATTGCTTGAAGAAAGGGTCAGTCTTCCTGCCCCAAACCTCTCTGTTAGGTTTGCACGGAAAAGGACTAGAGGTATTTTTGTCTGTCTTAAAATAAACGTTGTGCGGAGCTGTTTGTATGCTTATAATGATACACCGTAGCTGACTGAGGTGTGGAGGGGAAAACTGGATTGTGTGTTTTCAGCAAATCCTGCTTCTTTATGTGAGTTGTTCAGAGTAGAAGAAAATGCAGATGGTAGCAAGAAGACTGGAGAAGGGTCATGATAATGTGCATAATCCTGGGAATTCTGCCTGGCAGAGACAAACCTGATTTAGTGTACATCTCGGATAGCTGTAATCCAGGATCTTGGCAGATCTGAGGTTCGGAAGAAATACAAACCTTAGCTAAGAAACAGTGCTAAGAGTAGCGTACCATCTTTTAATGATTGTTCTTATCACATCTTTTTAAAACTGATGGTGGGATGTTCTGCTGCTACTTCTGGTCAGTAAGAGAGGAAAGGGAAAGGCAAGGTTGGCTTCTGGTCATTTAGGTGGAATGAAATATCCAGAGCATTGTGTCTTCCTTTCTAGTGCAGTGTTTTGTGGTAAGAGGCACAAAGGCTATCTTAAATGTAGTCTGTTACAGTAGTGCCTACTCAGAGGTCCTGGCTGTGGATCTGCCTAAAGGTGGTCCCTGCCCCAAGCTTTTCTGATCTTATTTTTAAGAGCATATGTGACAGGCAGGTGAATCTAAGTATGTATTGTGGAGAAACTGTTGCTAGAATAAAGGTGATTGTATTAGGAAGGTACTAGGAATTTTGCTAATACTGCAGAGGCACTTTTATGTCTTTAGACAAGGATTTAAACCAAACATCTGAAAATGGAAAAGGATACTTTTGAAGTTCTATGACTAGTAATTTGAAAATGCTTTGACCCTGATATGCCAAATGAAGTCCTTTAGTGACTGCCTACACAATTCTTTCCACAAAGAAACTCACCAGCTTTTTTCTGTCTGACATCTCTGTAATTTTTTTTCCAGGAATCTGACTGTTCATCCATATCAGAGTATTGTACACAAACATAAAGTTCCTTCAAAATGGACTACTTTTTGGATGTCGAGTCTGCTCACAGACTGTTTTACAGTCAAGGAGCTCAAGGTAAGAAACTCTGGTACTGTCTCAGAAATTTTAATGGTACAATTAAGATGTCTAGGGTCAGCCCTTGTGACTGACCAACTGAAGTGTACGGGGGCCATAGGGAAAGGCCTTCAAAATGCATGGGGTGGAAAAGGGATTACAAGAAATGGAATGATAAGGTTGGATCTGCCCTCTCAGAGGATAAGGAAAAGCTATGAAAGCTGTTGGGTTCATAGCAGGAGCAAAAGGAACTGCCAGGATCCAGACTCTGGTGTTATAGAACCCAAAAGGACAGGTCAGAGGGGACAGCAGTGGCCCCAGTGCTTGCTGCATAAACCTGTAGTGCCTTTCCCCTTCCTCCTCACTTATCAATGCTGTCCAGATCATAATCTGGTGTTATTCAGTGCTGCAGGAATAACTGGTTTGGGAAGCCCTGAGGCAGTCCAGTATGCTGTATGCAAACAGCAGACTCGCTGGTCAGCATCCTTCCCTGTGAAATGCTGGCCCCCACCGAGCAGCAGCAGCGAGAGGGGGAAACAGTAATTTAGCTTCTTTGCTTTAATGTAGTTGAGACTTGTTCATGACATAGGTGATATTTTTGGTAAAGTCAGTTCACATTTCTCTCATCAACTCTATTTTTGGAGAAAACTTGCAGTTTCAGAGAGGAGTGGGGTTTTTTGTTCCTTACACTTTAAACACCATATAAAATTGAAGAAAACTGTAAGAACCAAGCAGCTCTATCAGCCTTTTTTGGTTTTACATGCTGCCCGTTTTCTAAAAATGCAGTCCAGTTTTTTTCCACAATAATTTCATCAGTTGCTAGTCACAGAATCACAGAATTGCCTCGAAAGGAAAAGACCTTGAAGATCATTGAGTCCAATCATTAACCTCACACTGACAAGTCCCTGACTAAACCATGTCCCTCAGCACTATGTCTACACGACTCTTCAATCCCTCCAGGGATGGGGACTCCATCACTGCCCTGGGCAACCCCTTCCAATGCCTGAGAACTCTTTCAGGAAATAAATTCTTCCTCAGATCCAATCTAAACTGCCCTTGGTGCAACTTGAGGCCATTTCCTCTTGTCCTATCCTAGTTACATCTAGCTAACAGAGTTCTGCCTTTCCTCTGGAGGACATTCTCCCAGAGCAAGACCTAATCCACCCAGGGCATGCGACCATCCCAAGGTACATGGGGGTCTGTACCACCTTTAACCTTTGGCTCAGCTGAGGTGCTGCTGCCTAACGTATGCTGCATTGCCCAGCTGCTGCCCCAGTCGTTGTGATACATCATCATCTGTACAAGTCACAGAAATCCTTCCTTGTGCATTGAACAACAGAAGCAAATGCTCAGCACCTCAAAATCAGGGGAAAAAAAATCAGCTGAGGGTAGTGACCGATTTTCCTGGCTTTTTCTCCATCTCTAAAATGCAGTGGACACCTGAGCATTGCTAGAAAAGTAATATTAAAATAAGTTCTTCAATATCCCTATGAGAACAGACCCCTTTCTGTTCCACAGAACTAAAATTCGGGAATCTACAACTTCCTGCTTTACAAGCTGTATCAATTTATCACAGCATCCCTGCACACCGCCAGGTACAGAGGGGACTATGGTAGAAGTAATAAGTATTCATGCAATGAAAGTCGATTACAGTAATGCACACAAGGTGACTAATAAAGGTTGCACAGGCAACCTTCACTGGAAGTATTTCCAAGGCAGCAAGGGGAAAAAAAAAAAGTCTTATCCATACTTGGAGAAAATGTATTGTTAGTACCTATAGAAATGCTTGTACTGATCAGTTTAGATGCATGATTTTGAAATTTTAACCTTTGCACCTGGTTGATTCTTTGTTTTAAGGCAATTATTTTGCTTTTTATAAATGCAAACTGAGGGGAAAAAAATCCATCATGCAGAAATATATCAGCAGGGGGCTGACCTTCAGATCCGTCAGGCAGGCTTCTATCCCTTGCCCAAATCAAGTAGGAACCAGCACTGAGATGTGGGGGTTTTTTGTCCCCCTGCTTGTGAACATTTTATGAAAGGCACCACTGACGTGCTTCCACTGTGCAGCACAGCATGGTACAGAAGCTCCCAAACACTAATTACCTCCACAACTGGAAGCAGTGCATTGATATAAGAAGCAGGCTGCACGTACGTTCTGTTCCCTTCAACTTTTCACCTTTCTCTTTGCTCCTTTTACTTCATTTTCCCCAGTTCCTGTCCTTCACATCTCTTATCTCACATGTTTGTGTGACCTCTTCCCCAAACTCTCTTCATCTCTCGGTGTTTGAGATCAGCTGCTTTCCAACAAGCTGGGTGCCAGCAGAGAAATCACTCTGAGCACAGAAGTGACAACACTTCTAAGTTCTCAAATGCTGCAACACAGCAGCCCCTGTCAACAGGAGAGGAACTTGAGGGGAAGGATGGATGGACAACTCTACTAGCAATAAGTGTGAGAGATGGAGCACCTCTCCTATGAGGACAGGCTGATAGAGTTGGGGCTGTTCAGCCTGGAGAAGAGAAGGCTCCGGGGAGAACTTATAGCGGCTTTCCAGTACCTGAAGGGGCTACAAGAAAGCTGGGGAGGGACCTTTCCTAAGGACAACTAATGACAGAACAAGGGGAAATGGGTTTAAACTGAAGGAAGGGAGGTTTAGATTAGATATGAGGAAGTTGTTCTTCACTGTGAGGGTGGTCAGACACTGGAACAGGTTGCCCAAGGAAGTTGTGGATGCCCCCTCCCTGGAAGTTTTCAAAGCCAGGTTGGATGAGGCTTTGAGCAACCTGGTCTAGTGGAAGGCGTCCCTGCTGATGGCAGGGGGGTTGGAACTGGACTATCTTTAAGGTCCCTTCCAACCCAAACCATTCTATGATTCTATGAAATCTGGCCTGTGTAGAGTGAACTTTCAAGAGGCTTTCACTGTCTGAGCTAGCACTGAGCATCTCTGAGGTGACAGAGATGGCTTTAGCAGGCCAATCAAAAAACCTCTGGAAGAGTTTAATCATCAGGGTTTCCTGTAGCAAATGCCTTTATCACCATCCTTAGCCCCAAACTTCTTGATGGTAGCATCCCCTTCCTCTGTCTTACCCCCTGTACACAAGAAGGAACTCAACCCTATCATGTGTGCATTGATGCCGCCTGTACAGCTCTGGTAACGCCTGTCATGCCTGTACTTTGTGCCAAATTTTAAGGCTGTCTTCCACAGAACAAGCATTTCTATATGAGATAATGGCATGATTTTTCCAAACATGGGCAAAAATAACATATTTCCTTCCTTTATCCACCTTCTGAGCAACAGTTAAAACTGTGTTAGCTACAAATTTCTGAAAAAGCAAAAAAAAAACCCTACACTGAATGTGAGGCACCCATCAGCCATAAATAGCATAGCTCAAGTAGCTAGTTTGGAACTGAATAAAATGTCTGCAAGGAAGCACTGTCACCAGCTCTACCTAATGGGATCGCAAGTAACTATTTAATGTTAATATAATAACACGATGCTATTAGCAAATCTTGCTATTAAAGAGCATGTGTGTATGCATTAAAACTGCATTATGACAGAATTGAGTGAAAGAAGACTACAGGATTCTAACATTTCATTAGAATCAACATCAGGACACATTCTAAATATTATTATTACTTATATTATTGGTTATTGCATTATAAAATGCTCTGTTTACAGACTGTAGAATGGGGGTTTATGACCCATTTACTCTTTCTGTGAGATTTGAAGGTTTCTGCCTTTTAATTTTTTGATCTTTCAGATAAAGAAAAAAAAAAAACCACCTCCTTTCCAATATTTTCTCATTAATAATCTGACAAGGTTACAAATGGCAGCTGTAAAGCACTCATTCTCATCTGTACCCACTCCTTGTGGGTGGAAGAGAAGGGAAGGAATAGGGCTGCAAAGGTTGGGAGGGAACTCAGAGAGCTATGATGCCATTACCAGCAGATAATATTAAATCCCAGCTGACCTCAGGTCTTGTGTAGTCAAATGCAGGATGCTCTGACCTCAGCAAACTGACTGAAAGTGTCTTTTGGCCCCCAGCAACTACCCAGTTCTCTATCCCTTGCTGCCTGCACGAACACCCACGCCTCATCCCTACCCTTGCAGAAAGCTGCAGAACTGCCTTTGCTGCTGTAGGGTAGCAGGAGAGAGGTGTTACCTTGTCAGCTGCCTCCTCTCCCATCCTCTCCTGCAGAAGCAACCATCACCTCACTCCCGTGGGCTGGGCACAGAAGGGAGGATACTTGGCCATTCGGGCTGCATCTGCCATTCAAACAGCTGTTCCCCGTTTCCTCCAAGGAAAGTGAAGCAGGAGGGATGGAAAAGTCACAAAAGCTGGATCTGGCAGTAGGATTATCTAGATTTAGAAAACTTGGTAAATGAAGCCAGCTGGCTGTAGTCTCCAGATACCAGCCAGAAATATCTTAAGCTCCACAGCCCTCCCTGACTGTCTCTTCTGTGTCCATATGTTGGGATCTAGGAGATGAGGGGTGTCCTTGCCAAGCGCGTAATGCCTGGTGACGCATCTGCAAATGAGAAGCAGGAAAGAAGGGACTGTGATCCCTTGGCCCAAGAAAAGTCCAAATCTGAAATCTAGGCATGGAGCTGGACTTTCATTTTTGAAAAAGTCTTTTCCCTTTGAAGCGTGTGGAAGATACTAGTCATTCTTGGATGTAAATGTATTCTAAATACAAATCTACCATGGCTTTCAGCCATGAGGACTGAAAGTGTATAATGGGGTCTGGAATAGGATTCAGCTCACTTATTCCTTAAGTGTCCTCAGCGAAGACGTTTCCATCTAAGACTTCTGACTAGCTTGGCATGCATCAGTGGAGAGAAACAGTCATTTTAAGAGCAGGGTTCACCTAATCTCAGACATCTTCCTTGGGATACTATAAATCATGCCTTATTCTCTCTACTGATTATGAAAGCCTAGACTGCTAACTTGGGTGCAAGATGTCTCTGCTATTGGCATTTGTTTGCACTGAGGAATTACACGTTGACGGGCAAGACAGGACCTAATTCAGGAAAGGGAGTAACTTCCCCAAAACAAGTCAAGTTGTAATCCAAAGCTGTAAATGTGCAGATCCTGTCTCAACTGTAGCCTATTTTGGAGAGACATCAGCTTTGACCTTGATGTTCTACTTGAAAGAAGTTATACTTTAGGGTGTGCAAAGAAAGACCTCATATTTGACAGAGCCAAGCAGGCTGCTCCAGAAGGGAGAGTGAGCCAAGAGGCAGCAAGATGGGTAGAGGCAGTGGTCTTGCCTACAAGAGATAAAATACTGCAGCACATGAGCAGGGCGGGTCTCGTGATGGTCACCAGGTTCAGCCAAGAGTCCAGATCATCAGACAAGGCCATGGTGATGAGGTAGGTATGAGGCCAAGCAGGACACCAAGTCAGCAGTCTGGACGTGGATGAGTGAGGAACATAGCCAGCCACAGGCATGGCCACAGCCTCACTCAACAAGCTCTCTCGGTGTAAATGTAGCTCCCAAAAGCAGGGAGGGAGCAGCTGTTGAGGCTTCGTGCCACTTCCTCAAACAGCTCCAAAGGTGGTCAGGGCTTCTCAAGCCACTCTTAAAGCCACTCTCTTCAACAGCTGTGCCATGTCGGAGAGCCTGCCTTGAACATAGTCAGCTAAAATGTGTGCAGGGAGTGCACCAGGGCCCTGGACACTGGTACTTAGCTCTCAACTAGGCTTGTTCAGGATTAAGAAATGAGGAACCCCTCCTTTCCATTGTATACAAGGGGATGGAGCCCCTTGGATTAAATCTAAGGGAGAAGAATGACTTCTGCCCATTACATTATAAATGAAGGCTTCAGGTACTGTCATAAAAGGAGAGTTGCCCATTGCAGACTGAGTGTAGCATTTCTCTGCAGCCGAGAGGCTGATGGAAAGAGCCCTAAGACTTGTTCCCTCTCTTGGTGCCTCTGGCAAACCCACACCACAATTTGATGGAACAGGCTGGACACCGTGTGGTCAGGGATGCCATTCTGGGCAGCATGAGTCCATTTTTGTGCTATAGTTGAGCCCTCCAGTCCCTGCTGGGAATCTGGGTTCTGCTCTCAGGCAACTTCTGACTCAAGGATAAAATAGTTTCTAATTTCCTGGAGCCCTGCACATCCACTTCTCCAGTCTCATCTCCATTCACACCAGCAGGGGGCACAAAGCTTAAAATTAATTGCATTAATTGAGTAAATAACTGCATTAGAATCAAAGAATGGTTTGGGTGGGAAGGGACCTTAAAGCTCATCCAGTTCCAACCCCCCTGCCAGCAGCAGGGACACCTTCCACTAGACCAGGTTGCTCAAAGCCTCATCCAACCTGGCCTTAAACACTTCCAGGGAGGGGGCATCTACAACTTCCTTGGGCAACCTGTTCCAGTGTCTGACCACCCTCACAGTGAAGAACTTCTTCCTAATATCTCATCTAAACCTCCCCTCTTTCAGCTTAAACCCATTTCCCCTTGTTTTGTCATTAACTGCCTTAATTGAGTAAATAACTGCATTAATTGAGTATTTCCAAGATGCTCCTACATACCTTGTAGTTGCTTTCCAGTCCATTTGGCAGGATACACTGTACATATTTAAAGAACTGAACAAAACTCCCCTGAAGGCTTATCTCAAACTCTCTTTTGTATCTATGAATAATGTATAGATACACTTATATTAGGTGTGCTTTTACTGATTGCAACGTTCCTGCAAATGAATAAAAAATGTAAAGTAGAAGAAAATATGTAAATAAAAATATAGTGCACAGGGCTAAGGGATAACAGATGCACAAGGTTATATAGACACACAGGGATGATTGCTCAAAGGATTTCAGGAAATCCTTCTTCTTGATCAGTTTTACAGGTTTAATAAAATACTCCCAGGTATAGTTTTAATTCCACAGTTTCCCCTCGCACTCTCCTTCCAGAATTTATTTATTTCACTGTGCTTCACTTTTGCTCATTTATTTTAATTCGTACAGTGCTGACTCATTCTAGACTTTAATCACTGCTGACTACTCAGTGCTACTTCCCTTCTACTTTTGCATATTAAATTATGTCCAGTGTTTTACCAAAGCGTGTTGCTCAAGTATCTCCAGATCCTAATCCAGAATGATTCCACTGCAGATGCTCCTTGTATGAAGTAACATTAGGATAGTCCATCCACCAAATTTTTATGATTAATACATCCTACAGATTAACATCTTTTCAAATTTATGTTATTTTGCAGATCTTTTTTTATTCATGTGATGTCACTAGTTCTTAGATTAATAACATTAATGAATTAGTAACAGCAAAAGTGCATTCCTAGTGCAATTTCCCTCCTTTTAAATCCAAGGAAGTAACTGATCAACATCAACCTTTCCCTCATCCTTTTTAAACTTTTTTTTTTCCCTTTCTCCTGTTCTGGCATGTCTCCATTACTAAGAATTTAGGCACAGGCAACTGAGTGCCACGATCGGAGCCTCTGGCTCGCAGACTCAGGTAGCCTAGCTTCACCAGTCGTATAAAAATAGCTCAAAATGAGTTGCAGTAACTGTCCTTCAGCTACTTTTTTTCATTTATTTCAATATCTAGTCAGTCAAATTAATGTCAGAAGAAATAAGGATCTTCTAATTCTCAGCAGCATATCTGAATAAAACTAGGGTGTTTGAAATCCAGTTCTCTACACCCCTAAATACAGAAAACTTTAGAAAACCTACACATGGATCACACTTGAAAAAATTTGGTTCTGAAAAATAAATCTATTTTTTTCCTACTAAAAATTAATTTTAAGTAACCAAGCCTCTACTTGCCCCTATTTCATAATAGGAGACACAAGCCTATAAATCATTCTTCATAAATGACAAATTATGTCCTCTCCAGTGTTCACACACATCTTCTACTCTCTTCTCCTGCCAGTCGTACCCCATTTCCCATCTCTGATCCTTCAAATCTTGTTCTTTATGAGTTGCACTTAAAATAAGACAAAAGTGAAGTGGGATTCAACCAGACCAAAAGATTTTTTTCTGGTAAACGTCCATTTGGACCCATTGCTTGCTCTGTCTTTAAAGAATAATATTCACAGTCTATTTTATTTTTCTTTTTTTAGCACAGATTGAATATCAAGTTCTAGATGCATCAAACATGTACCTGAACACATTTTTAAAGCTTACATTTAGCCAAAACCACATTTCTGTGAACATCAACTACATGTTATGCCATGGTGAGCCCTTTCCACAGAAGCATGAAGGAGGAGAACTGAGTAAGAAGTTCATATGCTTTTCTAACAAAAAAAAAATAAAGTAGCAAGAAGGAATCCTACTCAATTAGAAACAGCAGCACTGCAATTAAAATATTTTCATAGATACTCTACAAAGTTGTTCAGACTTTGCCCTGAGAAATTAGGTTTTCCTCACAAAAGTCTTAAAGATTTCTGATGTAAACCAGCATTCCTCTATTGCTGTTTCTATGTCACCTGAAGTTGCTTGTGATTATACACATCAGAAACACACCCTTTCCTCTGCATTTAGGTCTAGACATCTCCAGCAGAAACATCTTATGACTTTGCTTGTACTAAGATCAAAATCATCAAGGCTCTAGAGTTTTTGCCATTTCGAAGCAAGAATCTGCTACACAAATTAGAGTTTCTAGATTAAGACCCTATTGAGGCAAAAATGACCAAGGTATTTCTGTCACCAACGAGATATTTTAAAAAAGGTTTTTAAAAAGTCAATTGATAAAAGTGGGTGGAACAATCTAGAGGAATATTTCACATTTTATTTGACTAATTTTTAGGAGGATGGCTTTTTACCTCTGGTTGTTTTCTAATTAAAAACATTTTTCTAAAAAATACAGGTCTTAAAAAAATCAATATTATAACTCTTCAAACTATAAAGCTAGTTCTTGGCAAACAAAAATTAGTACTAATATTTTTGTTAAAATAAGTGAAAATGTGTTTTAATGGGAAAAATGGAAGCCATCAAAAATTCATTGCAAACTGTCCCCCATGTTTTCAGTAATTTCAAACAGCATCCAAAAATTGGACCACCTGTAGATGTAACTAAATATATTGAATTACATGTTCAAAATGCCTCTGCACATGCAATATAATCATTTATGTGTTTCCTGCTCCCCTCTCCCAAATGCATACTTGTGTCGTACTTCAGTAACATACTGAGAGATTAATATTTTGAGATAATAAATGTGAGATTATATATAATCAATTCTAAGGTGTCATTACATACATTATGGCATTTCTATTTTTAAAGTATTTTTCCTCCATAAGCAACCTTTTCCCTTTCTAACAAATACCAGACAAGATGTTGCTGCTTTATGCTGATCATAGAATCATAGAATGGTTTGGGTTGGAAGGGACCTTAAAGCTCATCCAGTTCCAACCCCCCTGCCATCAGCAGGGACGCCTTCCACTAGACCAGGTTGCTCAAAGCCTTATCCAGTCTGGTCTTAAACACTTCTAGGTGTAACCCTATGAAGAACAATGCAAACAGAATGAAAGAACTTAACCAAAATGACTGATTTGCCTTCCACATGCTGCTAGAGTGGCTGCTTAAAATGAGGTTTTTGGACATAGGTCTGAAATCCATTTGCAGTTTAAATGGGCCCCTTAATGAGTATCATCATGTTATTCCCTTACTCAAAGATGTTCAAGAGGATGCTTTCTAATTTTCCTGAAAATTTATCTGCTTAAAATGTGTCCCAGAGACTGAGCTGGTTTGTGGAGAGCATCTAAAGCTAGATACTGGTGGGTTACCTGAGATGGACCCAGTGGTCATAGTGGGCAAATGTTGACAGCTTCACTAAAAAATCCATGGCAAGCCATTCTCATACTGAGGAGTTCTATGGATTATGGTTAGGAAAAGTGTGTACAGGTATATTCATGGCATGTATCAATATCCAGTGTCACTGTATGGATATTAGAACGTGATCAACTATACTTCCCAGCTCCATGGCTGCGTAAGAACTGATCATAGTTTGTTTTTTTTTTTTTTTATTGTAAAATGTTTTAATACTTATTAGCTGTCTCTGAAATTTCTCTGATGTCTACTTAAAATTTCCAGTTGTTGTTAAAAACTCCTTTTGGAAACAGACACAAAGGGGAAATAAACATGGTTGTCAAAGTAAGATGTAATGACTGCTCCAGGAAATGTTTTCCAGTATCTACCTACCCCTAGTCAAAACAAATACAAGCCAGATCCCAGTATTTTGACCCAAAAGGTAAAAAAAATTTATAAATAATTACATAGAAAAGCCCAATCTTATTCTCTGTTTACCATAAACATATATGCAATTTGGTGGGGGGTTTTTTGTTTGTTTGGTTGGTTTTTTTACAAATAGATTCCTGTGCTGTGATCCAGCCAGCCCTGAAATGCATAGATGCCTTTTCACTGGCTTTAACTACAACTAGATTGTGCCAGTTTTAAAAGACAAATCTTTTACATGGTTCTTTTATGAGATGATTTTTATAATGCTGACTTCATATACAGATAAATCTTCCTTAAGTGTAAATTTGATGATGCAGTACACAAAATTCTCCCTAGCAGAAATTTTCCATTCTCTTTCATCTTCATTACTGTACATCCCTATTACAAGGAAGTAATAGTTTACAGCCCAGTTGCAGTGTTTACTTTAGCTTAATCTATATAGTTGATCCCATTAAATCATTTTCATCTCTTGCCCTTTGCTTTTACCTCAAATTCGAATGCTGGCTTAGAAATGAGCAAAAAAACTTGAAAGAACTCTATTTAAAACCAGAAAACAAGTTAAGTTACACCAGAAATAACAGCTACCTCTAGCAACAGAGATTTGCTTGTTTAGTAAACTACATAATACTGCAAATTGAAAAATGGAGCGTGACAGCTTTTGTTAACTCATACTAATTATACGCTATCATACCTAGCACCTCAGTCAGGTTTCAGGCATCTGAGAAGGCTTCTGATTCACAGGTATTATTTGGAACTCTCAAATCTTTTAAAAGAAAGAATCCCAGTTAGCAGGCTGCAGAATATCCTCTTAGTCACTATCAAGTCATGCTCTCCAGTCCTAGCAGGAAAATATAGTTCATTAGTAGTTATTTGAAGTGCGGTGGCTTACAAAAGCTCTAAGATAAAGACTGTTATGCCAGATAATGCCCAAACAGCAAGAAACACCCAGGCTCCTAGGCTCTTACAGGGTCCCACATGGAAGTTAATTTAAATAGTCCCACACTAAGGGTAAGGATGGGCTTTCAAGCTGAAATTTCAGAAATTTTAGAGCTCTTTCCAGCTCTAAATGAGGTGGAGGGGAAAGAAACACACTGAGAAGGTAGTTGTGCGTGGTGCTCACGCTTCCAGTGATCAGCCAGATCCCATCCAGTATTTGTGATAATCTTTATCTACCCAGAGAAAGAACTGAGGTGAATATATTTATAGAGGCTCTTCTGTTTGCAATTGGTAATTTGTAGGCTCAGCACCCAAAGCATTCAATAGCCACTCATAATTACATTTCACATAAAAACTCCTGACATTAAAGGGACATTACCAGTGCTGTAAGATCAAGTGCTAAATATTTAGGCAATGCCAGAATGAAGGCTGCCTCTGCAACATTAATTCAGTGTCTTTATACATATGTATTATAGCACCATTTCTAATTGCATGATGACAGTAATTTTTTACTATCCTACCATTTCCTTCATCAGTGCATGGAATGGGCAGTGCTTGCTTAATGAGCCAGTATTAAATGTTTTGCTTTCTCCTCCTGGAAGGCATGGCCCCAAGCCATTTAAAACCTGTTCAGAAGATAGAAATCTTAATTTCCTCATGGGTTTTTCATCAGTGCTTCACTAAAGTGTATGAATACTTGAGAAATAGTAATGAATTTGTATCTTCACAAAATCCTTACTGAAAGAAAACGATGATTCTCCCTGTTCCACAACTAAGAAACTCAGACATAAAGTGATCAAGAGGAAAAAGTAACCGTTAATTTTGAGTGCTCAAATTAAGACAACAAGAAACTAAGTTTTAGAATAGTTGCTGTAGGCATCATGTCATGTGTCCCAAGCACAGCTTCCACTGATTTCTGCAAACTAAACAAACACTTAAATACTTCAATTTCTCGGGTATCACAGCCTCACAAACAGTATTCAGAAAAAGAGTGACTGCAGCTGTTGAGAAGTTTGGAAAAGAGTTGTTTAAGTGGCAAAACTAGGAACTTTAAACAAGCCATCTGTGGCAGGCACACAGCTATAACCCATGTTTTCAGGGCACAGCGCAGCATCTCTTTTCTCTCCTTGGCATCATTCAATGCAGCTCTTAAATTCTGTGTCCTGTGAGGCAGGGACCTTACAGCAAACAGCCTCTTCTACTGCCTGCTACAGATCCTGATCCTCTTTTCCATTGAGTGATTTTATTTCTCTCTCCCCCCCTCCTTACTCTCCCTTTCCATTTCTCCTTTCTCCTACTATTCTCCTCTTCATTCATTCTTTCTCACCAGCTCGTCGGGCAACTCTTCTCACCGTGCCCACACTGATGACAGCATCTTCTGAGGATGACATAGACCGGAGACCCATCAGAAGACTTCGGTCTAAGAGTGACACCCCTTACCTGGAAGAAGCTAGGATCTGCTTCAACCTTGATAATGGTAAGACCACTCCTTCCTCAAAGAGCATATGGTATTAATTAAAGACTTTTTTTGAGATGCAGATGGACTGGATGACACCTCCTTGTTCATGAGTAGTATGGTGGTTCACCAGACAATGAAAGATGGCTGTTTAACTACAGGCTCCTGCATCTGTATGAACAGGGATCCTCTTCAAAATTCCAGGAGATTTTCCCCTGTTTTAGCTAAGATGAGCCAGTGAGATCCCAGCAACAGGCTTTGCAAACACGATACGTTTATGTCTTCCCCATTGCAGTCATAGTAAAACAGGAAAGTTCTTGTGAACACTTATGAAGGGGTTGGAGCTAACAGCAGACTTCAGCTAAACCCATTATTACAACCACGGAAAAACAACCAGCACACCTCAAAACCTCTACAGGTTTAACTGGCAAAAGTATAACAGAAAACTTAATTCTGCAGGAATGAGCAAGAGAGCTGTCCCCCAAAGTTCACATCAGCTAATGTTACTGTCGCTGCATACAGAAATACTGAGCACTGGCATTCACTGGTCCTTTTTCTTAGTGAGCTTGACCAAAACAAAAGATTTTAGAAGTACTGACAACTTAGTGACTTTAAACAGACTAGGTTTTCTTTAAAAAAATTCTGAATTAAATGAGATAAACTAGTACACTCACTGGGACACATTTTAACTGTTTAACTTTCTGTAGTACTTCTGTGCTATCCAGATTTAAAAAACACAACAAAAACAAAACAAAAACAAAACCAAGAACAACATTTTTAATTATTTGTAATAAACTAACATCTATATGTCCCAACCGAAAGTGATGCCCTAACATGGCAGGCAGCCTACAGCCCCATGGTAAGAAATAATATCTATGTGATCAGCTGATTATTAAATAGAAAAGACAGAATAGGGGAGAAGCAGCAAAAAATCATCCTCGGTTTCCAGCTGGAGGATGAAGACACTGATTTTTGTCCATGGTCACATTTTTTTTCAAAGTGACTTATGAATAAGAGTTCCAAAGCTTTAAGCGACAGTCAGTTTCAAACATTGAGCCTCTTGGTATTTTAAAGCCCTTGGGTCTGGTGCACCGTTCTCCTTTACTTAGAATTGTAGAATCACGGAATGGTTTGGGTTGGAAGGGACCTTAAAGCTC
>NW_010291004.1:0-377 GCF_000700745.2 Antrostomus carolinensis | reverse complement strand
TAGACCAGGTTGCTCAAAGCCTCATCCAGCCTGGCCTTGAACACTTCCAGGGAGGAGCAGCCACAGCTTCTCTGGGGAACATGTTCCAAAATGGGTTCCAAAACTTAATGGGCTTCCCCAAGGAAAGAGGAGAAGGAGTTGAAGGGATGAACCCATAGACTTCCCACCAAGTCTCAATCCAGCTGCGTTTTGAGTTTTGGGACCTCCCAAGCTAGAAGAGAGCAATTCAGAGAGCCCAAGACCAGTGCAGGAGGTCCCAGCCCTTCTGTGGGTTGGCACCTCGGCCTGCCAGGCCCATGGCAGCACCTGCATCTCAACGAGGCCGGGGTGTTTGGGGGGGGACTGGCGGCACCTCAGCCAGGACCCTGCCCCGGGTG
>NW_010291003.1:0-6008 GCF_000700745.2 Antrostomus carolinensis | reverse complement strand
AAACCATTCTATGATTCTATGATATTCCTGTTTGTGCAGCAGGACAACAGACCCAGCAAAGTTTCTGTAATTTATTGGTAAACTATGAAAGTAATTTTATTTTCTGATCAAAACACACCGTGTTAGACACCAATAAGCAAGGTCTCATGGTCAAGAGATTCGTAAAACCAGGCTGGAACAGTTCTTGTCAGGTGGGAGCTTACGGGGGGCCACAGTCCCAGGCTGAGGTTTCGAAGGTTATTACAAACCAGAGACGGTGAGGTTAGATGTGACTAGTTCAATTTACCACGCCAGACCTCATATCCCAGCTAACCCCACAGGTAGAAAACAGAGCCAGGCAGCGAGCCTGCACGACATCCCTCAGCATGGCCTCACCGGTGGCGCAAGTGATGAATTAGAGCCCCGAGGACACAGGCGGGAGGTCTCAGTCTGACGAGGGTTGTATGATTAAGCCCTGTTTTTAAGAATTATGGTGAGCTCCAGATCCAAGTTTCCCATCCCATCCATCTACGCTGGATATTATTTTCTTTACGTGTTGTTTGCAGAGCAATCCCGTTTTTCATTTCCGTGGGAAGCGGCAACCTGGGATTTTCACTTGCAGACTCAGAGAGGCCCCGAGAGCCTCCCAGAGCCTCGGGCTATAAGAGAAACGCTACTTAATAATGCTACTGAATAAACCAGAAATTTTTCATCAAGCCAACAATTCTAAGCAGCAAACACCAGTTTCCAAGGTTTAAAACCCACAAGAGTAACTATCTGACTGTGTCAAAACCAGCCATTAATCCTTCTAGCAACTCAGGGCAAGCACCACAAATAGCAGCTGTTTTCGCAGCAAAATACCACACAATCCCAGCTCTCTCCATCCCCCAAAATAAGCTCTCGGCCATGTAGAGTATTCCCAAAGGCGTCACGCAGCTGCATCAGCGTCTCAAGAAAGACGTGGGACAGAGGGATTGGAGAAAACCCGGGAATTTAAAGGGTATGCAGGAAGCGATAAAGAGCTTTAAAGCGCCTTTATATAACTCCACTGAACAACTGCTGGCCGTGAAAAGCCCCCATTTCTTTAACTACTCATGTTGAAACCTGCAAGATGTAAATCAAGCCTTTGCTAGAACAACTAAAATAGAGTCGTGTGTGTGTCCCCCCTCCCCAGGGCTCCGCAAATACCGCGGCGAAGCCGCTGTGGCGTGGAGCCGGCCCCTTCCCAGCCTGAGCTCAACACGTCTGCCAGGGCTTCTTCCCAACCAACACAACCTGTAACACCAGCCTAAGTGCCGGAAACACTCTCTCCTAACACGTTAATTATCATTTCTCAAGAGTTTTGGGTTTTTTTTTTTAAATTGCAGCTCCGCTATGCAAAAAAACTTCCCGTCCTGCTCGTTGGCCGCTGGTTTCGCGGCGATTCCCGCGAGGAAGGCAACGAACCGCAGCCTCGTAAAGTTTTAATGGGATAACGGGGGAAACTAACAGTGCTGCTCTAAATAAAACACAGCAACTGATTGCATCCCGGTGGCATGAACCACGTGCTTCGTTTAAGGCACGTTTTAGAGCCTTTCCTTTAGTACAAAAAAACACAGCTTTTTCTTAAAGGATTTAAAAAAAAAAGTAAAAATCTCATCTGCTACAAACAACTGGCAAATCAAGCTGAAGCTGAATGTAAGAACTGGCATCTTGCCTGGGTTTCTTTGTAAATGCCTTCAAATGGCAGTCATACCCCAAACTACGCTTTGTGGACAAAGTATATATAACCAAGCATCACCGCTCTCCTCAAAGCCAAATAAAGAACTGAGTGGTTTGAAAAGGGGGAGGTGAAGGAGATGGGAAATTAATTTCTCCTAACAACCAGCAGCTTTTACAAGTTTTTCTTTATTTTATACATACAAGATACCATCCAGCTTGGTGACACAAGTTTCTAGGCTGGTCTACAGTGGGGATTTCAGAGGAATCCAAGAGCAGGAACACTCAGTTCTAACCACAGTCCATGCCTACAAACACAGCTGACATGTTTTTAATGAAGGCAATCAGCAATTTAATTTTTCTTCTTGAAAGGCAAGGCTAACAGAGGGCTGCCTTCCAGCACTGAACGCTGGCTCCTCTTCCCAGGCAATGAGAGAAGAGGTGGGAATCGGTCTTTCCAGCCTACCAGATAGTCCTGAACTCACAGCTGAGGCCACCAGCACCATCAGTCAAGCATATCTCCTGGGCACCATCCCTGCTGAGACGCAGCGGACAGGGAAAGCCGGATGGGACTGCTCCAAGCTCATAGGCTTGTTGATAAAAGCCCGGCTGCTCTCAGAGGAGACAGGGACACTCCACAGCCACTGGCGTGCTGAGGACGCTGCCTCTTTGTCCGAGGAACAAAACATGGGGATCATGATAGCTGAAATCGAGCAGATCTGAGCAGAGAGTAAAAGTGGTGGGGGAAAAATGTGAGGTGGCTCTAGCAGGGATGGCTGGAAAAGGAACATGGAGGCAAATGTGGAAGTGGATTAAAAAAAGGTGTAGAAACAACAGAAAGCACACAGAAATTAGAATTGCAGAAGGAAGACGTGAGAATCTGCTCTGAAAAAAGACACAACACCTGAAAAAAGAAACAACAACACCTGAAAAAAGACAAGCCTTTGCCCAGCAATACTGCCCAGTACCAAAAATATTCCATGTCACCTCCATGCTATTTCTTTTCCCCATCTTCCAGTGTTCAGAGGAGCACCTTTAACACACGGCTTTGCTTCGGTGCATTAGGGGTCTAAATAGCAAAGCTATGCTAAAATGTATGCACACAAAGCACTGGGGAGATGCCAGGACTATCCCAATGCTCCCAGCAGAAGTGAACAGCACAGACTGTAAAAATAACGTGATTCTCTGGCTTCAAAAAAAAAAGGGAGACTACTAACTAAATCCCATAATGCCTCAGCTTCCATCTTCTATTTAAAAGCTGGCATTTTTGTGGAATATACAGGAACATTGTGGGGAGGGGGGGAAAAAAAAAAAAAAGAGTGGTTGGGTCAAGCCTAAATTAGAAATAATTCAACCCAAGGAACTGGAAAATGGGGGAAGCGAAGGGATACTTTTAAAAGAAGTGGAAGAAAGGACACAGTGGTGCTCCCCCCTCCGCTCGCCCACTAACCTAATTACCCAGACACTGCCCTGCAAACGGGTTCAGCTCCCCCCTTCTCCTGATTTACAGCTGCAAACTCATGTCTCTAAGCCTCTTCAGGGAGGACTCTTACTTAGGAGGTCTTAATATCCTCACATATAAAGAGAAACAGCTTTTATAACTCCAGATGTTCCTTGTGCAGGGACTGGTAATTACCCCAATTCCCCTCTCCCCAGGGAGCACCCTGACTCCTGGGCACAGCCCTCCTTTCCAAACACTCCTGGGATCTGAGCCTTTAACTTTCTAATAGTGATCCACGCTGTATTTTTCTATATTGAGCCCTTTGATAGCATCTAGTGTCAAAACTACAGGTTTTTAAACTTGTTTTAAACTGTAAATTGTAAGAAGATTCAAATAAACCCCTGCAGCCTGTTCTCACATGCTGGCAACAGACCCGTGGTTCTTACTGACCTTTTCCAGGCTCCTCCTAAACGCTACACTGATCTACACGGACCAAACATCACTGGACATTAATCAAGACATCCCAAACTGCCAAAATCTCAGTGCAGGGCAGCGTTTGCACGCTAGAAACTCAAGAGTCAACGCTGCCGGACCCGAATGAGTGCAAAGCAGTGCTAACCATTCAGAATACAAGTGCTTTTAGAAATAAAGGCAACTGCAGCATCCACCAAGGACACGGGTTTGAGCACACAGCCTAATCCTCGCACAGAACTCTCTGTATAAAAGGGCTCTGTGTCCCAGAACGAGTTCACATCCTACCAGTACACAAACACTTGTCAAGCCCTTGCCTCTTCTCTCTCTTACTGATGTCAATAATTAAGTGTCCCGCAGAACCGTGGTGTGCCGTGGGGAACAGTCCGGGGCCACCCAACAGCTCACACAAACAAAAATGACTTGAAGCCTTCACAAGAGAAGGGCAGAACGACGCTGCAGAGGAGTTTGGGGCGGTTGAGACTAAAGCAGCACTTTCTGGTATTCAACAGTTCAACGTGCAATGAGCTCAGCGATGCGTACAAAGGCGTACAGGAATATTTACTGCTTGTACAGCACGTGCACAGAGAGCTTAATGCTTTGCTGTTAGTCTCCTTAAAATCAACTCCTGCCACCACCACCACCGTGCCCCCTAACAAGCTTCTGATTCTTAAAAGGCTTTTTTACACTACAAAAACCCTACCCAAAAACCTAACCAAAAAAAAAAACAACACACACATGCTTAATATCTGAAAGTCAGCCAGGCAGCTTCTTCTTAAAAAGTTGTACTCTAGTCTAAAAATATGTCAGAGCAAATTCACAAAGCTACAAGAGCCTGTTGAAAAAAAACCTGAAACCCAAGTGATTGACAACCATCACATTGCAACGCTACAGTATTTTAAAGACACGGTTGTTTTCATCAAAGAAACATGCACACTCCTTCAAAGTTCAGGACACAGCACACAGTTTGCTCCACACATGTCAGAAAAAACATTATTTTTCAAAAAACATCCATATACATATAGGAGCACAAGGGCATCAGTAACATATGCATGTCTATAAAATAAGTTTTATCTTGATAATGAAGAATTATGATTATGTCCTATTAAAAAAGAAGTTGAATCAAATCTTAGCTTACTGGTTTTTTTTCAGGTGTATTGAATAAAAACCCCCAATGTAAAAAAAAACAATAAAAAGAGGCATTAGAAACTACCTCTCCCTACCCAGACAATTCCATACATTTACATGGTATATTTATTTCGAAGCTCATAACAGAAAGAAACACTTTACAGTGGTGAGATGTTGCTGGGGCAGATGGATGCAGTCAGCAGGTGACCCCCTGGTACAGGACTCGGCTCCATCATCTCCATCTCACAAACACAGGTGGGAGCTTTCACACAACCTGCCCTCAGGTTGTGAAACCCAAATCCAGCTCCCTGACCCCTAATGCAACCTTTTTTTTTTTTTTTTTCCTCTGAATTACACCAAAAGTGAAATGAAATACTGATGCCAAAACTTCAGGTTCAACAGCAGTTCTCGAAGAAAAACTGTGAGTGGTTACACAGAAGCTTTTTTAATTTTTACTTTATTTAATGATGCAAGGATATAAACTGTGGTTTTAACTTTCTGTTGGCTGGCTTGTCTTCCAAACCAATTACCCCTTCTCCATGTCAAGACAGCTTAAATAACTGAACGAACAGAGGAAAAGAAAAGCTTATCCACAAACCAAAGTAAAGTGCTAAAATATCCCAAAGGAACCTCTGGGAACACCAATTAACCAGAAAATGCTCCTTCTCCTTGTTTTGACTCCATGTTACGGGTTCTGCAGTAACACTGATTGCTCTCCAACAACTCTAACCCACACAGTGTTTAGTATTTACAAGACAATGCTGCCCCGGTACAAGGGAACCCGAGCAGATGTGCCCTTTCGTAAACACATTTTCCTGCAGTGCTTGCCACTTTTCAAAGCAACCTCTCTCACCTCTATCTCGAGCCTGTTGTCTGGAAGACTCCAGGATCCGAGCTTGCTGGTGCATGAGGCAAGACACACTCACTGCACTGCACACCACAGCAAACGGCTTATTGTAGTGTGGGATGACTCGTTTTCATAGAATCATGGAATGGTTTGGGTTGAAGGGACCTTTCAATGCCATCCAGTCCAACCCCCTGCAGTGAGCAGGGACATCTTCAACCAGATCAGGTTGCTCAGAGCCTCGTCCAACCTGACCTTGAATGTTTCCAGCTTCTACCACCTCTCTGGGCAACCTGGGCCAGGGTTTCACCACCCTCAGTGTGAACAATTTCTTCCTTACATCCAGTCTGAATCTCCCCTCTTGTAGTTTAAAACCATCACCCCCTGTCCTGTCGTTACAGGCCCTGGTGAAAAGCCTGTCCTCATCTTTCTTATAGACCCCCTTCA
>NW_010291002.1:54140-57382 GCF_000700745.2 Antrostomus carolinensis | reverse complement strand
ATAAATAGATACATAGACAAACAGAGGACAGAAAGAGTAAGTCTGTCTGTATAAAATCCCCTCTATCTTTAGCTGAAAATTTTTCTGCTGTGTCAAATTCAGAATACAGTGCAAAACCAAGATCTAGAGAAGAGTATTTTGAGACCTGTTTAGTTTTCAGGGGATTTTTTCCTTATAGATAAAATTAAGACCTATGTCTTGTGTAAGAATCTCTTGCCCTTCTTTGACTATATGTTTGTAAGACAAAGCGTTTAGCGTAGGAAATTCATGAATTACACAATATAAAAAGGCAGTTGCTAATCAAATTTCACAGAAAAACTTATCAAATTGCTTATGGGGGGAAAAAACCCCAAACATCAACATTGTGTATCATCCACATTTGTCCAAATGTATTTGTTGTAAGCACACATTGTAATACCCACCAGAAAAAAACTCAACCAAGCTGTGTCCCAACACAAGTGCAAGGAGTGTGGACAGGTGCCTCTCTCTACTCGGTTCCTTTAAAACCAATTTTTCCTCAGTTTACTTAGGTACTTGATTTATAGCCTGGCCCAAACTTTCAGCTGTGGTTTTAGCTTTCACTGTGTCCAGTAGATTCCAAGTGGAGTTTTGGCCTGAGAGGTGTTGATCATCCATCCCTTAGAAAGGCTCCCCACTCGGCAGCTGGCAACGCCGAACCCTTCAACACCCAGCAGCATACAGGCAGGCCCGCAAAATGATTCACACCTTTTTCTGTCTTTTAAGGCATGCCAGTCACAAATTTAGGCAACCCTCTCAGTCGCTGCGAGCACTGATGTCCTAATTTTGCATCAGTAATATTGTTGGCTGCCTATCTGGCTTTGCTCTGGCTTGATCTGTTCCTCACCTACACAGATCACTGTCAGGATCAGCCCTTAGAAAAAGAGAACTTGTATTATACTCATCCTACTACACCCCTTTTTGTGAGAATCAAGGTCTGTTCCCTCCCTTGCTCACTACAAGGATGATAAGATGACCTACAAGACTGCTCTATAAGAAAGTATCCCCTTTTAAAGTGGGTCTCTCCTCTATTGAAGCTTTTCCATTTCGTTTTAAGTATTTAAAATTAGTCAATGGAAAAAGATGAATCCCACATCTTAGGCCTGGGCCAGCATCAGGCCACAGTCAATCTGCAATGGTGTCTAACACAGTTATTGAAGGCAAAATGAAACAGCATCGAGAAGAGACAACATAGATGAGGGCTTGCTATGTAACTCAGGGCCATGGGAAGATTCCTTAGGGATGGCCAATGCAGCCCTCTGCAAGTTCTTTGTGAAGATCAACCCAATGCATGTTGAGAATATGCTTCCAGATTGCAGAAAGAAATATTCACAGTAATTATAACCCTAGCACTTGGACTTGTGTCAAAAAGAAGCAACTCATGGCCAAGCGCAATTGTAAATACCACTTACATTTTAGCAAAGCCCAAGCCAACACATAGATCCCTACAATCCAGAAAATGCTGAGCTACAATGTTCCTGGTTTGCCTGCTAGAGCCAGGGATGCTGTAATAACCATGACCTTAAACTGTAATCACGCACTTTTTACCCCGCAAACTTTAGCTTTAAAGAATCCTAAACTAACTGCAGATAAAATAATGACACAAACCGTCTTGTGATCACCTAGGACAGGAACATTATCACCTGTCAGAGTATAACAGTGTGCACAGGAGAGTTTTTTTCCCAGGTTAAAAAGAAAAAACCAAACATTTTCTAGCAGAAAGTACTGTAGAACAACGAACAGCTGTGACAGGGGTGTGAGCAACGGCATGTAGTTAGCAAAGACCAACACTCAGCTTTAGAAGCACTATTTCCAGTGAGGTGGAGATTTCTGGGGCAATCCCCTCACTGACTTTGAGATACTGGCTCCTTAGAAAGAAAAAAGTAGCATCACATTAGCAAGATGTCAGAGGCATGCAAGAGTGAAGCTCTTGCAGAGAGGACAAAGTCACCCCCCAGCCCCTCTGCCTTCAACCCACCTGAAATCCTGAGAACATCTCCCAACACCTGTTTCCCAGGACAAACACTTAAGGGGACAAAATAAACAACCAAACAAACAAACAAAAACCCACCAAGAGCCTGGAAGCATCCTTAGCTGCAACTTCAGAGGCAGAGGGGTACATCCTACTCAGAGACCCTGACAGCAGCTTGCCCCATGCAGATGCAAACTTGCCTTAGCAGCCCCTCTCTCCTGCCCATACTGCGGGGTAATTTTCAGGTGCTGCCCAGGTGGTTATGTGTTACTACTTGTAGATAAAGAACACCATGCTAATATGTATTTTAACTGCATATCCAAAATACTCTACGTCTGTTCAGCTTGGATGGGTTCAGTGGTTCAGTTAACATAAGCTCAGGCTAGTCTGAACCTGTTAAGTGCTCAATTAAGCCTGATCCACTGCACCTCTTGCTTTATTTTCTGCATAGCTGGATTCTGTTTTTTCCATGACACAAGCATTTCCCTAGCATTTTGGAAAACGCATTTAGCTGAAAAGCACAGAGTAGTAGGAAATTGTTTGCTCTCAGTATGCTGTGACGGAAATAAAGTCAACATGATAGATTAGTACTGAGTGAGAAGTTATTTTTCCCAAGATGTCACACTTATGCTTCAGAAATGAGTGATCTCGAGCATCAAATAAAGCACTGGCAAAAACACCAAAATATACATCACGCATAGCACATAAATGCCATAAAGAAATGTGTTATAAGCTCTTGCTGAGCCATACAAAGCCCAATCAACATTTGCTTGTCACAGTGCAAACCAATGGTTACAGCATGCAGAAGAAATTACACTGCAAAAGTGTGTGTCTGGACTTAAAACAAGGTGAATGGATCAGATCTTCATCTGGTGTAATTCAAAAAAGCTACAGAGATTTCAATCAGGGTTTAGATGATTATTCCTAATGAACTCTAGTTCCCTGAAGTCTGCAGAGACGCTTGGTTTACAAGGCCATGGCTTTGAAAATTCATAATCTTTCTTTTAGGCTTCTCCATCAGGAATTCCTTAGACAGATTTGTCGTTTGATCCTCCACAGAAGGAAAAAAGCTGAATAACTCCCATCTCGTTTGGCTACTGCCGACAAATTGACATAGGCACCAAAAATAAAACTCTGCTCATTTCAATTTGGGAATGAAAGAAGAACCTTGTTGCAGAGGGAGCAGGTAAAAACATAAAGCCCACACAGCAGACTGCCTTCAGCAGCTCTCCCAGGTCCTATGAGCTGCCAT
>NW_010291002.1:50914-54106 GCF_000700745.2 Antrostomus carolinensis | reverse complement strand
GATGGGGAGTTTCTCTTGAGGGCTGTAGCTGTAGTTTATGAACGTGCAACTTCATTAGTAGCCAGTAACCCCTTAGACGGGCTCTTCATTTCTCGGCTCGGACAAAATTCTCCAGGGACCATCACAGCTGTATGCCATGCACAGAGATCTCATTGATGGGGTGAAAGAGATGGCTCTCAAAGTCACCTTGAGGAAAGATTTGGTAATTCAAAGATCATCCTTTGGACTTGCAGAAGATAAAGCGTTCTGGTTTGGGTTTTGCCAAATCTGATTGCTGTAACTTGCAGAGACACTTATTCTGCAGTATGGAAATCCACTCATCCTCCCAGGTGAGGAACTGACACTGCAAAACACATGTAGCCTTACAAGGCTCCTCTTTCTATAATCAAGGGAGAAGTACCAGACTATTTATTTCAAACATGACTTCATACCATGCGGGGTTTTTTAAAGAAAAAAAAAAAAGAAAAACAAAAAAAGGAAAGCTCATAAGCAGCTGATGACCTGCTCCATGTAGATCAGTTACAGAGGAGCAACTGTGCTCTTCACAAAGGACTTTTGATGTCGGCATCAGGCAAACAGTGATTTAAGACAGGCTGGGCTTGCAGGGTGGTGATGGCAGGGGACATTTGCGGCAGGCCTGAACTCTTTTGCTGATTAGATCAAACCACAGACCTCAGAGTCCTGCTTTCTGGGGACAAGGGTGTTTGAAAAGCCCATGACAGCATCTGGCTAGCTGGGGGATGCTGCCAAGACCCGGATCTGCCTTCTTGCCCCTTTAAAAACAGAGAAGAGTGAATAAATGACCCTACAATTAGCGATGCTGGTGGGATGGATGCAGCGAACAAAGTGTAGCAGGCACTGAGACTAGGAAGATGGTAGAGATTCAAACACCTTCTGACAAGAAAGGAGCTGTGAGAGCAGTGGGGAAGGAAAGGTCATGCTGAATGTCTCATTTTTCACTATTCAAATCTGTCAGGTCACAGATGCTTTCGAACAGCCGCTAATGCTTTAAGTTGGTTTGTTTAATTAAGCATTGCTAAAGCTTTGATCCAAGTTTAAATTTTGGTTGGAGACATAAGCAACAGCAGTAGCATTCAGCAAAAGTCTGCTGTGATAAAAAGATGTGGTGAACTCTTATCTTTACTAGTAGAATTTCAACAGTGGGCTCTGTCTGCTCCTGTAACGTTCTCACATGTATTTTAGAGAGAAAGGGGATATATATGTTGTCTTTTGTACATGCCATATCAACTGCTGTTCCTAATGCATTAGTCTGGCATGATTTTCTGTTCCTTTCCTTAAAATCTCCTTTTATGGCTGCCATGCAGTAGATCTGTTATTTTTAAACTACCGCATTTTTTTTCTCTTAATACTCATCTGATTGTTCAAAGCCCGACCATGGATTCTCAAAATACACATCTGCATTTTTCCACAGCTTCATGCCGAGTTCATTCTAGATTTTTATCAGCAGAAGGATTTCAGCCTGGGAGGTTTTGTGGCTTCAGCCCCAGTGGCTACAGGTGGGAAGTGTTGATTCATTAGTGAGCAAGTTCGAAGACTGCAAAACAACCTTCTGCCGTGGCACCAAGGCTGAGCAATAAGCTATCTATCTGATGTACTGGAGTTTCCAATGAAAGGTGTTTTTCAAGAAGTATCAGCAGTTTTTAACTGCTGGTATGAGTGCAGGGTAGTTTTTTTAAACTGTCCCAAACTCTCCCCTCTTCCCACTTTTGCGTTGCTGTTCTACTCTGGAAACTTCTTTTTTGTTGTTGCTTTCTTAATGCCGACATGTTCATTTAAGAGAGCTGCTCTTCAAGGCAGCGTCGTGCCGTGAAGTGAAGTGGTTCAGCTCCACTGAGTTTTCACTGGAGTTGAGCCAGCTTGCACCACCTGAGACAGAGCCCTCCCTGCATTTTCAGAATCAGATCTGCTGTATTTAGAAGCAAAAATCAATTTCGACAGTTTCTTAATCTTGTTAGCTCTATAAAATCATGCAGCAGGGCAGGGAATGGCAGCTGGCAGGCATCTGTTACAGAACAAATTTTACCAGTGAATGGAACATCTCCTCAACCATCTGTTTGTAATGTGTAGAAAGAGGAATTACCATCGCTGGTGACTTCAGCCTCAGAGATATTTGCTGGAGATCTCATGTAGTCATTCAAAAAATACCTTAGACGGTCATGTACCCAACATACTTGAGATTGAGTACTGACCTCATTCAGATAGGAAAAAAAAACCCAAAAAAAGAAAAAGAGTTTACAAATTGAAGAATTAGCAGGTGGCTGTGCATAATGATGACCATATTAGGATCAAGTAGAATAAAGCATCAACCAAAGAAATGTATGACAGAAGTTCAAATGCGTCAGTATCCCCAAACTTGACGTATTAGCAAAACTGACTGGCAACAAAAACTAGCAATAGAAAGAATTGACAAAAACCATGACTTTATAAAAAGATACCCACCATTCCACAGGCAACTTCAAAACACAAAAAGCCTAAAACTATTAGTCTAGATAGAGGACATTTCTGCTGAAGAAGGAAATACAGCAGCAGTGACAAAACATAAAAGTGCAGAAAAACCAAAAAGACATAAATTCAGTTAGTGAAGTATTTTTAAATCAGCATAGGACCCTGGTGTGAAAAGCCTACTACCTTTTTCCATTATTCCACCCCAGTGAAAGAAGGATGAGGCTTATCCAGGGAGGAAGCACTACATTTGGGAGCCATGCATTACACTGTTGGGGCAACATAGCATGGTGCAACACCATGCTGGTGATGGTGCCGCTCGCCGGGACCAGGAGCGGCGAAACTCCGGCTCATCTACTTTGTCTCTGCCCTGATTTACCCTTGTGTTTCTGGACCCATAGCTAGCCTGCAGCCTGCACATCACTGCCCCACACAGTAGCAGCACAGCATGGGTTGGAAAGGTCCCACAGCTTGGAGAAACATAGGAAAACTCAAGAGAGAATTACAAAGATGACTCGGGCCTGGGAAATAGGCCTACCACTGTGATCCATCTACCTGCTGCGATCATCTGACTTGTATTTCTGGGACCACTTAGTGATACTTCATTTTCCCTTCTCTTCATGGCCCAAAACACTGCAATGTAAAATTTTTCAGGCTTTGCAAATGAACATGTGGGTGAAACTTGGGATGACACAGGGGCAAGTAGGCTAGATGAGTTAATAGCCACTA
>NW_010291002.1:45045-50891 GCF_000700745.2 Antrostomus carolinensis | reverse complement strand
CTCTTTCCCACAGATCAGAAACACATTTAAGTACTCCAGCTAGCTCCCTCCTAGCCAGTTTGAGGTGGCAATACAAGACCTGCTCTTCATCTCAAGGCAGAAGGCATACAAAGCTGCACTGGTGTCAGTCCAGTGGCAGAGGAACTGCACCTAATGAATGAAAGCTGGAAGGTATTTAGATACATCTGCAGGTAGTATATCATAAACAGACACGTTTTACTTGGCTGTTTTGCAAAAACAAAATCCAGTATTTACAAAGCTCTGTGTGAAGGTACGTGAGCACTCCAACGAGCATTGCTGACTCACAGAGCCTTTGCAGTGAAAGGAGACCACAAGCTCTTAAGGAGAAGCGTATGCATGGCAGGGAAGCTCTTGGGAGAGCAGATGAGGTTGTTTATAACCATCAGAGCTTTTGTCATTAGAGCTGAGCCCCTTTTCACCCACAGGGAAACAAATTAAGGGCAAGAGATTTTGGCCATTGACCATCAGGAGTCAGGAGGGAGAGGCTGGTGGATGCTGTAGGAGGAAGGGTACTGCCGCTGGGCTGCTGAAATTTTGCGGTGGGGAGGGAGAAAGAGTCATATATTTTAGCATCTGACAGCTGAAGGGTTTTGCAATGAACTTGAAGGTTCATCAGCTGTAGAGATGGCACAAGTTGCACTGAGCCTGGAGCTAGAAAAATGAAATCCTGCGGCATGGAGATCTTGAGCAAGTTTTCTTATAACTAAGGACATCTTCACGTATCCAAGCAGAGGGTGCCAAAGCCACAGGTTTTCTAATCAGCCCCTGGCACTACACATGCCTACACACCTTGCCCTGGGAGAGGCTTGCCCATCACAGCCCCAAGCCTTGCAAGCACCTCGCCAGTTGGGTTGACGGTTGAGTCTGGCCAACCCCATATGTGGTTCCGAGGCTTCTGTGCTTGGAGCAGGGGGAGTTTTAAGCATTTAAGAAAGGACTCAGTGGAAATCACTGGCTGAGCAAAGAGCTAACCCGGAGAAAATGTGGGAGACAAACCATGCCCTGACCCCCAGGCCAAAGTGTGGTGTTAACTCGGGATTGCAAAGCAATGCCTCCATCCTCGGGGAGTTTAGAGGCTTACATTTGGAAGCACTTACTTTCCTTCAAAGAAAAAAATAACCCACAGGCCTGTGCATTCCTCTCCCTTCCAAAACTACTTCTCTGATCTAACCCAGGGGGTCTGGGCTCACCCCGCTCTGCAGGGATATGGGAAGACCTGGGATCATTCCTCTCCCCGCCCGAAGGGATTGCAGCCTGCTATTTAACTTCGTTTCAAACTCAACATTGTGGGTTATCCTGAGGTGAAAATGCAGCAAGCTCCTCCTGCTGTAGGGTTTCCACAGCTCAGAGCTGATCTATTGAGACACTGGGAGGAACAAACTCTGTAGTCCAGCAGCAGATGCTCTTACCAAGGAACAACCATGAGATCCAGCATGCAGGGCACCAAAGAAGGGCTGTGTGCCTAAAAGTACATCTGTTCCCCACTGCCACCCACTAGACCAGCAACGTTAAAAAGATACCACCTCTGCTTACAAACCCTGCCTCCTTCTAGCATTACTGCTCACTGGGGTAGGCAGCAAACTGCAGATCCCCGCACTCCCTGCGTGGTACCTCAGGTCACAGAAATGCTGTATATCACCGGAGCAGCTCCTTTAGAGGCATGCACACTGTGCTTTCCTTCCTTTCTTTGAAAGCCAGCATGAGCATTTAAAGAAAAGTAATTCCTTTATCCTTTGCTTTTGCAAGCAGGAATTACCTTGTGTATCTAAAATTTCCTGTAGAACAAATATAAGTCCCAATTTCTAAAGCTGTGAAGCTAGAGAGGAATGTAAAGGAACTAAAGGGTATGAAAACCTCTTGTAAAAATTAATAATTTTCATGTGTCTTTGAGAAAGATCATTTTATGTGTTTGTTTCTTTATGCAATCGCAAACATATTATGAGACCATAGATACAAACAACAGGAGTCACTGAATTTTTTTTTTAATAATTGTTCTGGATTTGTTAGGTTTCATGCTCTATACCTCCTACCACTTCACTTGGCTTGAAAGTGGAACTATTGCTCTTTGACCTCAGACTGATTAGTTTTTCTAGACTCTTGCCCTTAGATGTTCATAATACAACAACTCAGGTTATCCAATATCTTATGAAACACAGGTGGAGCCTGAATTTCTTACAGGAAAACAGCAGAAACCATTTTGAGCAGCCTGAAAGGGAAAAGAGTGAGATGGCAGGGAAATGAAAAGAAGATGGTGGAGAAAGCAGTTCCTTTCCATTACAGTCAGTAACAGTGGTTCCAGCCTCTTCCAGAGTGATACCTGGTAGATTAACTTTGTCTTCTACCAGAAAATATATTCCTAAATATTAAACCAGTCTGTATGTGAAATTTTGCAGGTTTTTGCTATTATCTTTATGGGTGAACAGCTTTATCTGTAACCAGGAAGCATCCCTACAGACCTCACTTAGGAGATACAGGTAGCTAATCCTCACCCACACCTGTTTTTTCAGAGCCTTGAATGTATTTTGGTATTAGGTTACGGCTCCCTGTAAAAAGCATTGCATTTCCCACCTTCTGCTGCCTGCCACTTCACCACCACCGAAGTACATTTTTAGCCCTGTAGAATAGAAAATATAAAAGCAACAAGTTCTTTGAGCTCCACTTAGCTACTTCTAAGTAAGCAGAGCTGTGCTGCCCTCAAACAAGTCTGTCCCAAATGAACAGTTTCATACTCCAGTTCCAAATGTGCCACAAACTCTGTCACTGAGACCTTGTCTCAGAAAACTGCACTCCAAAAAAGATCTCAAACTCTGCTCCAGATTAATACCTTGGGCCTCAGTTCTGCCCCCAGCTCTTGCAATTTTAGGTATGTAACAACCTTAAAGATAGTTAGGGCAAGCATGCATGGAGCACATGCTGCTCTCCTGCCACTGAAGCACAGAGCTGGACACCAAATTGGTGATTCCAGCACCACGTTGTGAGCCATCCTCTGTGCTTCCTCGTCAAAAAGGTACCAGAGTGTTAGATTTATACAGAGATCACCGTTGCAGGTAAGCAAAGCAGGCGAACACCCACATTTGTGGGCTGTCAGTGGGTGCCTGACCCCCTCCCTTGCCCCTTAACAACATTATCTAAATTACACACACATGCTTGCCCATGTTACAAAACAGAAGCCCATTTGTGCCATCTTTACTTGGACTGACTGCTCAGCACTCTCCTTTTGAGCGTAAGGAAACAACAAGAGGCAGAAGGATGTTGGAGACAGCTAGGTGAGGAAGGTACTACCGCTGGCATGTCTTTAGCTGGCTGGCAACTGCAAAGGCAATGCGCGAGATGAGCTGGGGGATGGAGATCACCACCTCGCTGCCAAGTGTCCCCACCACAGCTGGTTTTAGGAGACCACTCAGCCAATGCCTTCGAAAGGAGAGGAGGCCAGAGTGACATAAGCCTTCTTAAAGTAGAGGGACACTGGTGTCTGAGCCTCATTGTAATTTGCTATTGCATTGGTAACATGGAAGACACTGGTGATGAGAGGCTGTATTTCTATAAAGAGAGAATTGTTCAACACCCATGGGCATGAGTATGAGCATCCAGTATGGACACAAAGCTTGTCCACGTTACCCTGCTAGTGGCCTCAAGCCATGAAAAAATGTCACGGCAGCTCCAGCTGTCAGCCCTTTGGGACCTTCCCTGCTCTGCAGGCTGGCCATGGCTCAGGGCTGCCTGCCTGGCTCCGAGGGCACCGTTCGGGGTGCAGTCAGGGCCAAGGTCACCATCGCTGCAGAGGTTTTTCCTTCCACACTCTCCCCCGTCTGCAGGAAGCCTCTCCGATGTGACGGGGCGATGCAGCGCAGCACCAGCCTGCGCCTCCTCCACTTCTGAGAACTCCGGCTCTCACCACTACCGGCCTTCTGCGAGGCCGGGCGCCGCAGCCGGCACTGCACGGCACCCGCCTGCTCTTTTCACTGGAATCCCCGGCTTTTGGCTATTTACATCCTTTTCTTAGAGAGAGACAGGAAGCCAAATGAATCAGAGCCATCTATGGTTACCTCTGTCCCGGCCCTCAGCAGGCTCCTGGCAGCACCTCGTGCCTTGACGGAGATACCTAAGCTTTGCCCACTGCTGAGACAGGGACCAGAAGCATTCCAGTCTGCTCCATACCCCTGGGGTGGTGAGTAGGGACCAGGAATTGTGGTTGCACCACAGAGCAGGGACCCACCCAGGTCTCCCAGCCTTGCTAGCTGCCAATACCCCCACTGGCATTTCCCACGGAAGGCAAAAGCAGTGCTGTCCTCATGGAGGCACCTGCAGAGAGCAGAGGGAGGACAGGTCCCTGGGCAAGCCTACAGCATCCTCGACACCCTAATCCCGGGTGTACAAGGGTGTAACAGCAAAGGGAGGGAGGATACAGGCAAAGCACTTCACGGTAAGAGGGCCACTTCCACGGAAAACTAAAAAGCAAGTCGTTCCTCTGAACGAGCAGGTGGCTTAGAAAAACACCCCACCAGAGGAAGTATATCCTTTGCTCTTCTCTTGCAATACCTGGCTGACACACAGGGTTAAATGCTAGCGAGCTCTGCTGCAGAAAGGTTTTCTTCCCTCCCAAACCTTGAAGAATAGGTAAAAAGCAAGGCAGCAGCTTAAACCGATGCTTCCCCAGCGAGGAAGCAAACCCTCTGAGTGAGGACGAGGTGCTTCCTTTGTGTAAGTGAATCGGAGTTACAATCTCTTCTGCTCATCAGAGGTAGGAGGCTGCCTCTGAACCACAGCGATGCATGCCTGTGCTCACCACTGCCCTGTTCCAAAGGACACCTCTTGCTTCAGGGAATCATTTCGACTGCCAGAAAAGAAGTGCAAGGAGAAAACAAACACGGTATTTGGGATGCCTTTGTTCAATCCTCCTGTCTTAGGCCTTGTTAGCTGAGGATTAGTGCTGCGAAGGAGCTCAACCCCCACCACCCTAAGCATGGGTGAGCCTCAAGTATTTCCTACAGAGCTCTACCCAGTGCCTAACAGGCAGCAGCGTTTCAGCTGAGGAGGGAAGCGATGCTTGGGAAGCCCCGCTGCCACCCCGGGAAACGCTCTGTCCCACAGGCTGCTGGCTCCCGCTCCCTCTGCCAGATGCAGCTCCCAGACTTTGTGCCGGATCACGCTGCAGGCCCCAGCTCTTGCAGGGGAAACCAGAAGTGCTCAAGCCTTCTGAGGTCCAGGTCCTTTTTGCCAACATAAAAAAAATTTACCAGCATGCCGGGACAGTCAGAACAACGTATCCTTTGTGTCTCAGTTGAATCTGCAAAACAAAGCCTATGTCTTCTCTTTTCCTCTTCTTTTCATTCAGGGAAAAAAGTATCCATAACTTATAGCAACAGGGCATCCAAAAACCCCTCTCCAATCAAAAGAACCCTAAATACGCAAAGGCAAGTACTCAAAAGGTCGGAGATGCCAGAACTGAGACTGCCTGCTCAACACCAGAAGCAGCGGGCGATTGAAATAAAGGACGTATGTCCTGCCCCTCTTGCAGAGGGAGGGCTGCATTCTCTGGCCCCGTCGCACTGCCATAAAGTACCTGGAGAGAACAAATGGAAATATTTTCTTCAGCGGCAGGGGAGCGACAGGCAGAGGCGAAGCCAAGCAGCTCTGAGCCAGGGAGCTCTAGCCTGGCCACAGTCTCTCTCGCACCCAAGCTCTGTCCCAGCACAGGTCCCAGTGGAGAAAAAACAAAGCTCTGAGTCTGATTTGGTATTGCCTTGTTCCAGTTTTACACCAGTTCAAATCCCATTACTTGAAAACAAGCACGTCCTTCGCTAAAAAAGTCCGATTTTTTTTCT
>NW_010291002.1:28930-45034 GCF_000700745.2 Antrostomus carolinensis | reverse complement strand
GAAAGAGGAAAGAGAAGAGAATAAAGGACTCTACCAATAATCCATTATATGGAGGCATTTCACAGTCACATTGCAGAAAACCCAGCAACAAAGCAATGGTCTTGGTCTTCCAGAGCAGAAGATGCTTTTTATCAGCGTCACAAATATCCAGCTATATTTTTTGGAACTTGCACTCAGATATATTTCTGCATTGCGAATGCAGTCATAACAGCTCGGGTTGTCAACTACTCGGCCCCTGTACTCATTCTGAAACTAAATATCCATGCCTACGAACAAACCAAAATACTCTGGCAGCCCAAACTCACACAGCTATAGAGAGTGCATACCCTGTATTTTCTTAATCTAGCCTGCCTCCCAATAACCAGCTACTTCATTGAAAAGGTACCTTGTTTGGAAATTCAGGCAAACTCTAGGATCCATATGTGTGCTAAAGGAAAGGTTTTGTTTCAAAGTTGCTCCGTGGTTTCAGTCATTTGGTTTATCAGAGAGTGTGATTTATTGGAAAAACACAAACAGCGAATAGAAATTAACTATCCAGTGACCTTTCACTGCAAGGAACAGCAGTTTCACAATGCATTCCTGATTAGAAAAGAACATCAAATGACCCACATGCTGGTAGCTGAGCAACTACAAGGCTGATTCTTTACAATCTACAAAATCGTGGGATTTTTTTTTTATTTTTTCTTTAAAAAACATAAATAGTCAGTGTTCACGTTCCCAAGTGGAAAAAGTGTCTGAGGACCTTATTTACAGACTTGGAAGGACAGGCTAATCCCTTGTCCCTGTAGCTAGTTTTAAGAACTTTCAGGTTTTTCTTGGCAAATATTCAAATGCAACATTGATGTCTTGCTCGGGGTAGCTTTAGTCAACACAATTTCTGTTAAATTCACCTGCGACGTGAATCAGGCAATTGTTTGGCCTTATTACTACCAAACAGTTATTTTAAAAAGTAATCCTTACGGTTAACGAAATGACAGCGGAGGCCTTGGCTTAGATACGCACCAGGAAGAGAGCATTTTCTTAGAAAAGCATAGTTCTCAGTAAATGATAAACCACAGAGCTACTGCTGTGCACATTAAACCACATAGCTATATTTATATAGAATTAAGGGTCTTAAATCCCACCTCCATCCCCACCCGCCAGCTTCTGCCATCCAAAAGCAAGGATTTTCAGATGCACATCTAGCATTTTGACTCCCAAATCGACCTCTTGACCCACCCTATTAGGCATCCACATTACAGCCATGGGGAATACAAATTCTTTTTCCATATGACTGTTTAATTTAAGGCAGCTGAAACGTCTGAACCACTTATTATTATTGATCTGCTGGGTTACAGTAGTGCCAAGAAGCCCTACCGTGCCAGCTTCATAGCAAGTAAGAGTCTCTCCCTTGCAGAGCTGCAGTCCAAAGAGACCATAGAGACACCAGGAGTCAGAGGAAGCAAGTGCTCTGATCCCAAACACGTACAGGAGGAAATAAATCACTCTCCAAAACAAGCAAGCATCCTGATTCAGAAACACTTTAAAAATGCTCACATTTAACCCTTTGTGGAAATCTGTGGGACCAGCGGACTCCACAAGCTCCTGCTCACCTGGGCTACATGCTACGGCCCAGCCTCTGCCAGTGCTGCCAGCAGCCATGCCGGGTTGGCTCACTTGATTTTTCCTGAGGAGAAGCATGAACATCCTTTACAGAGTGCTGGTATCTGAAGCTGGGTCCAGGTGAGCTGCACGGTTGCAAGAAGTATTTGGCAAAGCAGCTCCTGTCCTTGCAGGAGAGAAGAGGAGGGCAAGGCTTGTGGAATGGCACAGCAAAACAATCCATGGAGATGTTTTCCTACACCCAATGTGACAAACTGACAGTAACATTACTTTCATGGACTTTTCTTCACTATTTCAGATAGGCAAGAAGAAATAGGAACTAACAGTGCTGCACCTGCACAGCGCAACCCAAACCTGAGCTCCAGAGACCCAGACCATTCTCAGGAGAAAGAGACTTGTGGGACACATCCTGCACTCCTCCAGGCTCATGCATGTCTGTGTCCTCCTCAAGGAAACCAAGGGGAGGAGGAAAAGGGCACCCAGGTCTTGTCCCAGCACAGCCTTCAGCCATCACCAAAGCATCCCCTTGAAGGTGGAAGTCAGAAGGTAGAAAGACTCACCTGAGGCTCTGTTAGCACATTACACCATTTTAAGAGCAATGTAGAGCTCTCTAGGTGACTTGAAAGCCTTCTATTCAGTCCAGGTTTGAATCCTGCTGTCACATAGGACAGGCAGCTGGAGGGAAATTTAAGAGCACCTTTCAGTGAAGCATTTATTGGCAGGGCACTCAGGAGTCCAGGAGCTGTGTGTTACCATCAACAAGCCCCACTCTCCATTCAAGCTTGCAAGGACCTTGTCCTCCAGCTGACAAAGGCAGGTCTAACAAGGCTTATTTGGCAGAAGAGGCTCCAGGTGATCACAAGACCACAGACCATTTCTGGCCTTCACTGTTAGGTCAGTGTCAGGATTCAGCAACAGATCCAGTGGAATTGAAAGCTGTCTCAATGCTTCAACAGTAAAAACCAAGATGCTTTCCACAGGGTAACGTGGCCACTGGTTGTACCAAAGCCTCAGAGCGATTGGTAACATTTTCCCTGAATATATTTACAATTTTGGTCAGTAGTTGCTGTAAAATGACAACTGCCCACATCACAGTGGTACAGAGTAACGCAGGACATCCAAATATCAGTGGAGCAGGACCTGTGAAAAGTGGTGAGTAACTGAAAAATCAGTTTCCCAACTCCATGAGCCCTCAAGAGAGCTAAGAAAGGACAGAAATTAAAATGTGGTTCTAGACAGGACAGGGGCTGTGTAAAAGCAAGATGTGCCAGGTGAACCTGGCAGTGCCAGTCTGTGGCCCATGGCAGAGCTGGCTCAGGGCACAGCCCCAAGAAGCTCTGCAGTAGTTTGTGCCATCATCTAGATGAGCTCTGGGCACCATCAAACTGAGTGGTTACTAATTACTACCCTCACTGGTTTGAGTTGGGCAAAGATTTAATGCATCCCCCTCTGACTCCATAAGGCTGACAGCTCTGGAAGCAAAGTGGGAAGACTCCAGCGATGCCTAGGAAAAAACCAAAACCATTGGGTGACTCACTTTTCCATATCAAATATGACTATTTTGTATCTGTAAAGATATTTAATCCCACAGAGACTCCTACAACAAGTTCACTCACTTCACAAAGCAAATAATAGTTTTCTTACTCTTTAAGCCAGCTGATTCAGGGAGGGGGGCACCTATTATCAAGGAGAGTCAAAACACCTGGGGCTGGATTGAAGGTACAATTGGTTGTTTGACCAAGGTTGACCAAGCCAAAATGCTACGTACTGCAGTTTCCAGGCTGCTGAGGAAAGAGGCAAACGTGGGTTATAAGTACTCAAATGACCCAGTGTGGAAATACAAATATAATTCTGGTACCAATGAATTCTGTATTAACAACGTATTCACTGGCGGGAGGAGAGGAACATTTCTGTCACATCTCAGAGGCAAGTGGGAAAGCAGCGTTATGCTGGAAATATAAATACTGCTTCAATAACCCTTACTATATCTAAAGGGTTTTCTGTTTGGGGAGAATTGACTAACTTTCCCTCCAGGCACTGACTTATGTAAGTGCTTTAAGAAGGAAAACAATGACTGACATAGTCATTGTGCTCTGTAAGCTCATGTGCCCCATAACCTCCTAATGGGAAACACTTTGGACAAGTTTTATTCCCTTCCTGCTGAAGTCAGTGCGAGCCCCCATTATGCTTCTCTGAAAAGAATTTCACCCATAATGTTTAACTACAATGAGCATGAAACAAATCCATCTTATTAGATATTGGGTGACTGGAAAAATGCCCTAAATATTTTTAGACGGCAACCTGGAGGACACTCCAGATCCCTGGGTTTACCACGGCTCAGCTCTAATTTATGAAGCAAGAGTCTGGCGAGAAGAACAAAAGCACGTGGACTCGGCTATTGCACATCTCATGATCAGTTCTTAAATGGAAAAAATGGATGAGATACCTGAGCTCAGGATAAAACTGTTCCAGTCAAAGGAATACACAAACCGAGTGGATCTTGAAATGTTTCAAGGCAATAAGATAACACAGAGGTACCACCCTAACACTACATCACCATATAGTACACGATTATTATTGTAAGGAGGCAAATATTAATCTTTTTTTTTTTGTGCGTTTACTGACCAAGTGAATCCTGGTTTCATTTATTCAAAACAAATTAGAAGGGGAAAAAATCCACTAAACAGATCAGCAATTAAGAGGTGGGGAGTGGACAAACAAAATCTGACACCCATGGACCCTAAAGAGTGTGTTGGATAGAGCACGGCATGGGAGCCATCTCAGATGAAGGACCAACCAGTTCGTCCTTACCACTCGGATTATCCAGCACCTAAACCGAAAAGTTTAATTGCTACATAAAATGAAGTCTGTGGGGGTGTTTCTAGTTTATGTCTCCAGACTAGCTGATGATATACTCTTGGCATTTCTATAACCTCAGAAACTTGTAAATATAAATTTGAGTGGATTAGATCTGTAGAAACTTTAAAATATAAGTGCCTGGAGAAGTGAGGAATCCCTTTTTAAAAGGAAAGGGATTAGGCAGAAGAAAGATGAAGAACGGTAAAAGGGAAAATATCAATGGAAGTGTAGGAAAAGTGTGACCAGTTTAGCTACAGAAGGACTGGATGCATACAAAATTTTACTAGGCTGCCATAGATGTCTTGCATCCTTGCTCGCAACCTTTTCTGGTTAGAGCTTCCTTTGTAACCCATGGGTAGTCATGAGGGAGCAAAGAACTGGTTCCCAAACACTTCTGTTACCAAAATAGTTAAGGCATAAGACAGCAGAAAACCTTTTCACTCTTGAAAGACGTGAGTTGAACAAAATCCGCAACACTACGTGCCTTTTCAGCAAACCGCACCAGTTTTGCACAGAGCGGAGGAGGTAATTTTACCTCTTTGTTCCAGGTACTAACAGATGGGAAGGCTGGGAGGAGAAAAGCTACCCAGCTGTCTCTGGAAATTTTAGTGGCATCAACAAATGTTTGGTTTGACTCCCTCCAGTATCCCAGACTCCAAATAATCCCTCCTTTACCATGCTGCTGGAGGTTCGAAGAAAGTCGCACCTCCTTGCAACTGCAGCAATCGAAAGGACCTTGTTTGGGTGCCTCCCCCCAGCTCCACTTTGCACTGAGAATACATGGCTTCAAGAGCATTCACGAAAGGATTTTTTTCCTCCTCTGGCTTAAACAGTGAATGGCAGAGCTCCGAGTCTGAATAAACAGTGTGGGTGGTGACTGCTCTGTGAGGCCCATGTAAAGGATGCAATCATTTTCTGACTCTGTTCAGCATTAAATCATGTGAAACTAGCTTGATTACCACACATAACATTGACTCTGTTACAGACTATAACGCACCGTGTATCCTTCCCTAACTTTGCAGGGGAAAAAAATAACAATTAATTCTCCTAGCTTCAAGTGTTTAATTGTGTATAAAGTTCATTGACCTCACTAGTTGCTGTCAGATGATCTTGCTAAGGCCTGTGAAAAACATCCCAGGAATGCAGTGATGTGGGCAGAAACAAAGTGAGTTCATGCCACAAAATGCTTTAAATGGAACAAAATCAGCAACCATCCAGAGAGCCTGCACTGAAAACAGGACTTCGGAATAATCGCTGGTTTAACCTCACCTAAGCATGGCTAGTCCTTGAAAAGGGGCTATTATAAATCACAGCCTTTAAAAAAATAAATCCTTTAGGGATCCTGCATGTGACTACATGAAGTAACTTTGTTTACTGGGAAATCTCTGCAGCCGATTGGGAGTCCATGTCTTGGAATGACTGGAGAAACTGGGACATGTAAGAGATAAGCTGGGAAGAGGGGAACCTGTTTTTGTGCCCTGTCCATTTCCCATTAAGGGCAACCATAGATAAGTCGCTTTGTCATCACACAACTCAATTTCTTCCTCAATAAAAATGGAAATGGGACTGCTTATCTACATGCAGACACACGATGCTTTTGTCTAGGCAGGGAAGCCACCGTTAATGGGAGGAATTGTCACATATGTGACACATACAAGAGTACCCCTGCTGCATCATTTTTAACATCTCTCTGAAATGCAGCTTCTGAGCTGTGTTATTGGAAATCTTTCCCTGAATGACCCAGAAGAAGTGTGTTGCATTGCCCATTTAACATGCTGTTACTAAAGGAATAAAATCAAGATGAATCCTGCTGGTAGTGCTCATTAAAACATAAACTGCTCCTCTTGTGTACTTTTCACAACTGACCTACACAACTTCAGAGGGATGTCACAGCCCAGTTTTCTAGGGAAGCAACGCACGAACCACCAATTAGATGGCAGCTTTTGTTAAGCCTTAAATTTTAGCACAAGTTAAAAGCACAACTGCCAAATCTTCGTCAGACTGTGAGGCCTTTGGGACAGTGACCAAAACCCTCTATGGGCATGGATGGCATTTTGACTATGCCACTCTGGCCTCAGGGCCATGGAGTCAGATGAGCCCCATATCTCACCAGGGCTGGAAGCACTGCCATAGAGCTCACCCTGCTTCTGGTGTCTTCAACCATGAGGTGTGACCAGGCAAGCATCACCACAGGGCACTCTTTCACAGGCACATATTTCCCATCCTCTCCTGTACTGTTCTCGCTGCTCCTTCCCTCCTCCTCTCCAAAAGCTGATGTACATGAGGAGGGAGCATATGGCTTGTAGAGAGTAACAAGGTGATTGAAAAGCTGGTCAGAAGTGATGACCTAGGAAACGGGCTTTCATCACATCCAGTATGTTGCCTGAAAACAGCTCTCTGTTTGCTGGGGGGCACTGTTGTCCAAATCCTTTCCAATATACTTCTGACATTTTGCATTTCTTATGGTGGCTACAGCAGATAAGCTCCTGAACAAACAATTCTGGTGAGACCATTTTCCATTTGGTTATTTGGTTCATTTTGGTGATCATAACAGGCTTGGATTATAACTTCTACCATCTGGAATTTAATCTTCTTCACAGACAGATAAAACCAGATAATAGCCATATTAAATTGTGGATTATGATTTCTCTTGGTATTAAGTTCTAATGTCTTACCCCAGAAGGGTACGGGATTAAGACAACCTATACCATTAAGTGCACTGGAAAAGATGTAGCTCACAATTTCTCATATCTATTTTATCTACTCATTATCAATTATAATAGTGGCCTTAATCTTTGAAGAAAATACTCCAATCAAACTCTGTAACCAAAACAAAGGGTATGCGGGAGAAGGGGGTTTAATTAATTGTTGCTTTCCTTTGCCCAGTTGCAAGTGTTTGAGTGGGAGGGGAGGGAGGGGGGGATAGAGGAGGAGGAAAAAAACAGAAAGTGTGATGCAACTTCATGTTTATGGGAAAAATATTCAGAGGACAAGATATCTATGAAATCAATGGGTTCCAGGCCTCAGCCAGCATTTCATGCTTTTCACAGATGGTGACATATTGGAATGTTTTCCCAAACAGCAAGAAGCCAAAATGGGGTTTCTGCAGCTGCAAATAGGTAAGAAAACTCTAACCCAGTTCCTCAGAAAGTTACAAAATTTCAAGCAATCTTAAGGTACCTTTGAAAGAAAACCATAATACACACTGACATACCATCCTCCTGGATTTTATTTTTGCTAATAATAGAGCAAAATACCTAAGCAATAATAATTAATAATAAGAAATAGACTGCTGAACAACACCCACACATTTAAAAGTACCACGAAGAACCGGGTTTAGTTCAATCATTTCCAAAGTTCAAGATAAATAATCTGCAACAAAGGACTTAATGTTAAGTGCAACCCTGTTTTATTACCCAGAAAACTATGCTCCACCAGAATAAACTGAGAGAGAATGCACAGGGTTTGCAGCTTGTCAAAAATGGAGAAGACATTAAACTTGTCTTAGGAGAAATACACACATATGTATTATACACTATGCAATGCTTGGGCATTAAGATTTCCTCTTACCTGAAAATACCCTTCTCTTTTGTTAGGACCCGAAAAATACAACACTAGCAATCCAAGAACAGCTGATGAAAACCAAATAAACCCAGGAAACTATCTGCATATTGATTCAGAAATTCTTGCCACATCACTCCCTTTCTTCAATTTTATTTCAGGAAATCTAAGGCATCCTGGAACCAGGAGTTTTATCTGAAAAAAACATGTACTTTAGGCATGTTTGATACTAAATAGCACCTTGAATCCTATCCTCCCATCTCCTGCCTGCTGTTTAAACCCAAAATGATTTTAGCAGCCCACTAGCTAAAATTTCCTCAGACTAGCAAACCCTGCTTTGTACCATCTGAATGCTGTGTTTCTGAACTGTGTGAAGAAGGGGGTTGTTATGTCTAATAGTTCCTGGCACAATGGACAGCAAAAGTATGTTGAAATTTGAATTAAGATGACAAGTATTATCTATATATGTATACACAAGAATAAAGACTTTATTTATATAAGGTTAGTATCCTCAGATAGTATAGAGCTAGAACATTGTTTGGATACTGTTGCAACAGTATAATCCCAGCGTTCCCGTGGGATACGGCATGTGTTTCTATCCCTGGTGATTTATGAGCTATTGGACCTTAAAACTCTTGCTGCTTCTTTCCTCTAGCAACGTTTCTCTGGCACAGGTCCAGCTCTGAATATAGCCAGTCCACAGTCTTTGACTATTAAAACTATTTGCTGCCTCTTCATTTCGAGGTGAGGGTCCACACAACCCACTCCACAAGGCCAAGTGCTGGACTTGCGAGGTCTGATACAACCACACCAGGGTCAGCAGCACCATCCTGATTTTCACCCTTTCAGTATCTTATCCATGATCCCACATCAAGACTTTAAAGAAACACCAAAAATTTAAAAACAAACAAACAAATTGACCACACATTCCCATTAAGATAAAAACATGAAATGAACACAAAACGAAGGGAGATATTGGTGTCACTTCAAGGAGTGAGGATTAAAGGACTCCAGCCTCATCAGATAAGACTCTGGATTTTCTTGTCTAGCGCTCTTGTTTTAATCCATTTTCCAGTTCTATATTAAATGAATTATAGCTAGATCTGCATAGCTTTTCAGGACATAAATCTATCCTGCAGTGTATTTGAATTTAAAATATACAGAGCCTAATATCATTCATGCCTGAAAAAAATGGAAGCAAAATCTCAGGGGGAACAGAGCAATTACCTATTTCAGTCAACGTGTGAAGATTAGTCAAATAAATGGGCTAACAGGCCCACCAGCTGGAAAAATTAAACTGAAAGCCTGCTTCTGAATATATACATTATATCACCCTTAGCCAGAATGGCTTTAATTATTCTTAAATATAGCAGTGGAGTGAGAAATAGGAAAATCCTACAGCCCTTTTCTCCCACAATGGAGAAAGAGATGAAAAATGCCATCATTATAATTTTTCTTGCCTTTAGATAGATGGATAGTCTTCCAGGTCATGGTAATCCTTCTTGGCTTTTTATATCATCTATTTAGCCCAAGGATCTAAAGATTTTATTTTTTTTTTTAAAGTGCTGTGAATTCAGTCACTCATCCGTCATCTGCTGGGCAGAGAAATAGCATTGGGCCCATTTTGCAGGTGGGGATAAACACTGCTGCGTCAGTGGCAAAACACTACTGCTGGCTGAGCCCTCACTGTCAGCTCCCTGCTCGGGCTACCAGGCCACTCAGAGATGTCAAGAAATGTAGGATGGGATGCATTTTACCTAGCTTGAGTTGTCTTAAAACTGCAAGTCTAGACTAAGCTAATCATGTTGATTTTTTTCCCTGGATGAATCATCTCGCTTCGCCCTACCTATTTTAGGACCAGATGAATCACCTTCTGAAAGCATCTGTCTGCTGGATGCCTAATTTTTAGATATCTCAAATCCATCCTAAGCAGAAAAACACAATCATGTCTAACTGCTAAATAGTTAATAAACTCTATAATGAATCTATCTAAGGCTAGTAACATAAGTGTTTTATCTAGAATTCTTTGATGGGAATAACAAAAATACTGAATTCTTAATTTTCATTATCTCAACAATTTCTCCAGACGTAAAATAAACAAAAGAACCACTACGTCTCATCAGAACATGCCTGAAGAAACTATTACTTTGTCAGGCATACTACACAATTGAAATAAAGTCTCTCAGTCAAGATGGTGAGGAAGAGAATACAAACACCTAATCAAACTCTGCAGCAAACATGCCTTTTTCTGTAGTTCTAGCTTTTTACATATGTTTTAGGAGGGGCTGAATTTACATTTGTGTTTTCTCTCCAGCCATCTGCTAGATGGGTTCCTTCTTGAATATGTGCTGTTGTGAGATCCAATTTTGCCTGAAACAACAGAGAGCTCCTGGGTCAACTCCATTGCGATGCTACAGCTGGACAAAAATCTCTGCTGCCCGTATAAACCTGTGCCTGTTGCTGATTCTACATTTTGCAACCAGTCCCAAAGAAGATGGTGGAGCTCAGTACAGATCTAGCTGTAAGAATTAATTGGTTTAGGATGACAGAGATGACAGAGAGTTTCCCCTCTTGAGAAAACTCCCCAGTGGGTTTCCACGTGAGAGCCAAACCCCTTCCAAGCCATCAGCTTAAAAATAACATGTTTGGTTTCGGAAAAAATGTAATTCTGGGGGGTTTGTGTAGCCTCTGCTTTTGACCCTTTAAGGCTGCACTGGTGTTGAGTTTTCAGAGGACTTCCCCACAACCCAGAAACTTCTCTGCAACCAGCTCCAGAAGTGAAGGCCTTAAGAACGTCAGTCAGGGTGAGACTCAGCCCTGTAAGACTTGGCAATGCTGCCAATGTACGTGGCAGCCCAAAAGGCCTTCAAAACCCAAGAGGCCCATCTGAGCAGAACCACAGACAGACAAAAAGCATCTCTGCTCCCACACCGACAAGTGTCTTAGAGATACGAAAAGGCACTTACAACAGCAAGTCAACAGATAGACTGCCTCAAACACAGACTGATGAGTATTTAATGACTGATTTCACTCTCATGGGTAAACCCCAGGGTAAAAATTTCTCCCTGTTTCATGCCAAACTGCTACCAACAGGTTTTAGGGAGGTTCTGCATAGCTTGGGGATTTTTCTTCAAGTGTTTTAAAGCCTACATGATGAAAAACACGGTGACTAAAATTGAAAGCCTGGGCATTCTGCACCATACATTAGTGCTCTGCCATAGAAAACTTCAGGGTTTTAGAGTTAGAGAGTGAGAAATGATGACCTCCTGCCCATGAAGTTACAGGCATTTAGCACTCTCCCACTACTGCACCATTAGCTCTTTGATTTCATAGGCAGAAGTAACAGAGGTGCCTTTTTTCTTTTTAAATCTGTTTCTCTAAAAATTATCTTTCAAAACCTCTCATCAGAAATAGACTTAGTGGATGCATAGAGATCATAGCATCATAGAATTACAGAATGGTCTGGGTTGGAAGGGATCATCTAGTTCCAAACCCCCTGCCATGAGCAGGAACACCTTCCACTAGACCAGGTTGCTCAAAGCCTCATCCAGCCCGGCCTTAAACACTTCCAGGGAGGGGGCATTCACTGAAGATCTTCTGAGATCACAGAAGGACTCCTCCCCTAGTCCGTCCCAAAGTGCAGTTTCCCTGCTTTAAGCAGTCAGCTCTTAATTGTTTAGTTGCAAAGCAAAGCTTCTGAATGTGACCTGACGTGACGCTAACACTCTTGAGCCTACCAGCATACCGGCAGAAAAAGATCAAAGCTCTGGGAACTGCTCCTGCTGAGCTATACGGACAACTTAAATGATAACAGCATCAAATTATTGCATTGCTGTTAATATTAATGGAACAACTCCCTCCCCGGGTGTAAGGTGAGAGCCAGTGGTTACGGGTGAGCCTGAATATAGCTGTACTTCTTTCCATCGACCTCTAACCTTATCATAGCTTCTCTATATAAATAGCTGACAAAAATACAGAGGCTCTTGAATCTTCCCCTACTTAAGCACTGAAATCTGGGAAAGAGATTATATTACATTTCACCTTACGATGAACTAATTCCTTCTCAGCATGTCCATTCCAACGCCAGGTTTGTGCACTATGCCACGACAGTTAGAAAAACTGGCAGGAAGCATAACTTACTGCTACAGAAGTTATTTATCTAAAAAAAACAGCAAGGAGAGGGTTATAAATGCCAAAATATTGTAAAGCAAGTTCTACTAAGATATATATGTAAGTAAAAAGTGAATAAAGGGTGGTAAAACTGAAGGCACTTTCCCTGTTCTGGGTGACAAGATTATTTGGGATTAACTTCTGTATTGGATGGATGACTCTGAGTACACTGTGGGTAAGAAGGAAATAATACACATTTTTGTGGCTACAAACACTAAACCAAAAAACTAAACTGTCTGGCTTTATACTGCTAAAACACAGAGTTGTGGAAACACTGTTAAAGTTTTCTTAGTACAGACCATGGTAGTAATCTTGTCCCTGTCTCAGTTTCTTTATCTCATGCTTTATCTTCCCTTTACTTTCTACTTTTTCCCCTTTTTTTCTTTTCTCCCCCTTCTTCTCTCCTCCTCAGTGTTCAGTTTCTTTCTGTCTCAGGTAGAGCAAGTTCGGATAGCAAGGAAATCCTGATGCAATCACGATGTTTTCCTGTCACCCTTCATTAGTCACTAAGGCTATAAAACCATATCATTATTACTAAATAATTTCTGCACAGATTAGATTTCAATATCTTAATCTTCCCCTTTAGTTTAACTTAAAAAAACCCCAAACCTTCCTTTTTTTCAGTACAGCACACAGAGGACACAAGAACATCTACAGCTGGACATTTATCTTTTTTTTCTTTTTAGCACTGCCCAGGCTGTGGCAGTGGCACCCCACTAGGCCACCTTGGTGGCATAGGGTGCTCGTTGGGTACACCAGTAGGGTGGCCCATCCTCCTGTGCCCCATTGGCACTGTCACCTCTGGTGGGACACTGGCCATTGAGGTGGGTGGCTGCTTCCTGAAGGTCCTTGAGATGATGGACTGCATCCCTCTGCCTCCCTTTCCTTGGGGGGAGTGGGAACCACAGCTCTGCTGTCAGAAACGGGCTGCTGCACTCAACCAGAGGGCAGTGATGTCCTCACCCGGGACGTAGACAGAGATGGGGTTACCACATTTCCCTGGGGTATTTGGCAAATAACCCAAACCTAAATAACCCAGACCTTATGGGGGAGCTGTGGGTGGAGAGGATTTTGAAATTCAGTCCTAGGCTTGAGAAAGCAGGTCATAACATCTCCTCTTCATCTGCCCCCTGCATAAAGCTGTAGCCACACTAAGGTCGGCGAGATAAAAGAAGAGAGACAAACATACTGCGTCTACTGCTTCCCCCTTGGCACTCTCCTACCACTTCCATACGCATTTCCATCTGTGCAAAGTGCATGTAAAACAACTTAACCCTTTGCCAGCCAGACAATGAACCGTGAGATTTGAATCGTTCTGTGTTCCTGGGCCTCCTTAGGTACATAAAAGCCACGTCCGTGCTTCAGGAGGCGGCTGAATCACAGCCTTTGTGTGCTGGGCGCAGGGGAAAGGGAGCCCGGCTGTGGGCATGTGCCAGCCCCGCCGGGTAAGAGCTGGCATTGTCTGCCTGATGAAGCGTTGACATTTCTACCAAGCAATAAAATTTTCCATGGCATAATTGGGATGTACGTAGTAAAATAAATGAGTCCAAATTTCCTAAAAGTAAGAAAGTCTACAAACAAAAAACACAACAGAAAGACCTGGATTTCCCAGCCTGGGCAAAGAGCAGAGAGGGCAAAACTTTTGGAGGATCCTTGAATTCCAAGGTTTAAGAGCATCCTCAGCTGCAGCACCCAGCACCTAAGGAAAGGCACCACAGTGGGTGCGAAGGATGCTCAGCGCTGCAGGACATCACCCAGGGATGCTTGAGGAGGATGTGCTGGGCCAGTGGATGGTTTTGAACGTAGCAGCTCTATGCAAAATAGAGCTGCGTCTTGTTTGCATTGGGCATGCGTATCTCCCTGTCACAGAGCAGTGAGCGGCACTGAGCCTACGTGACATGGCAAAACAGAAGTGGAGAAGCCTTATGACGCAGCAGTAATTCCAGTATACATAATATATACATAGATATATATAATTCCATCTTCCAGAGAAAGGTAGAAAATAACTTGCAGGCTGCTATGTAAAAAGGCCTTTCAGCAAAGTTTTTTTCCAGCGACACTGAGAAACATATAGCTATTTACAGTTAAGACTCCAGGGAGATAATCTATGTACATATACTTCCAAAGTACGTTTGGACAAGAACTGGAATTTTCCTCTGCAAGTAGCATAACAACTAAATATTTAAATAGTTAGAAAGCCAAACAATTGCAAACAAGTCAGTAACAACCATATTTCTCTCAATGCCTGGTATCACCCACTAAGGACAGCTATAAAACAGGGCCTGAGTAAGCCCAAAATTATTCCTTAAAACTGAACATAATAATAATAATAATTAATAAACACCTCTCCAGAGTGGAAATATTTATAACTCCCTTGGAAAAATCTACAAAAAGACAAGGCCAGTGCTTTAGAGAGCTCACCATTTTATCATGTACCAATCACCACACACTTCTCCGATAAATTGTTATGCAAACTGATGCTTGATAGAGTTTGGACTAATTAAATAGTCTTATGTCAGAGACAGACTCATAGAAGAGCCTTATATGGGTACCCAGCATCTCAGCAAAGGCACCGAGTTCTGCCTGCTTAACTGACGCTGTGCCCTGCAGATAATTTGTGATCACTGGCGCCTTAATGAGCCCACACTTCTCAAGGAACGACCGATTGGGCTGATTAAGAAACAGCCAGCGATGTTTCGTGGTGAAAGGCTGCTGTCCCCCCGGTGTGGGAGGGAGACGGGTGCGGGGGGCACAGGGAAGGACATCACATGAAGAAAGAAGTGAAGCACTACAGATGTCCCTCCGGGACAACGCCACAGTGTTCCTGCTACATCCTGGCAAAGAGGAACACAAGCAGGAGCGTAAACAGGGCTGGTGTGCATTCAAGGAAATTGTTTTTGTATACAAAGAGGATTTCAGCTGCTGTGAGGCAGATGGAAGGCGCTTTTGGCCACGCTGAAATGTCTGGTGCTGCCTGCATTCGGGAGGATGCATGGGGCAAGAACAAAATACACTACTGTGCGATGTAAGTTGTCTGGTAAAAAATTAATTCAGCACAGAGCTATCCGAACTACAGGAAAACAAGGAGTGGATGGCTTACTCTGCCGCACTGCTCTTTCCTTTTTTCTAGAAGAAAAAAGAGCTGCTCACACTGTTGGTCCTGAACACAGGCAGCTCAAAGGAAGGTGTCAAAGGACAGCAACAACCATGAGAAACTATTTCAGAGCAGATTGAACAGGGAACAGCTACAAAGAGGGAGCCTTTACCTTTGGCAGGGCATCACTCACCTCCTTTGGTCGCCGGCAGCAACTCTGTTCCCTGGGCTGGGGCGAGCCATGGGCACCTCCAGCCAGTGACTACAACTCACCCTCCCTTTGCTCCCCTCTGCTTCTGCATGGCTTTCAGAGTGGCATGGAAACAGGTGAGCCAAAAAGGAGTCCCACTTTCAGAAAGTTTGAGAAACTCTTTACTACACCAGCTAGTTCATCCTACTAGAGTGACTGCATCACTTAAATATCTGGTTTGCTAAAATCTTTAATTGGGCACGTGTTTTTCTACTGAAATTTGCAGGTCTCCGCAGATCGTTTACCTTCCAGTACCCCACGCCTGTTAAAAATCTTTCTCCCAGCCCGGTTTTGTATGGTGCTAATGTCAATCCACATCAAAGTCCACAGGAATTCTACACATGTGAATCCAAGCTTAAGCAAGAAGAAAAAAAAAAAAAGGGCTCAGATTTTTATTACGTGAATTTTATTGGAACATTCCCTTCATGTCCCTACATACAGAGGAGCGTCTGGATTCAGTTACAGCTGCGTTTACTCCCACACATCTGCTCCCTTATTGTTATAGTTACCTTTTCTCGGGGGATTTAAGGAACTACCCAAAAAAATAAAAAAGCCCTTCACCTTTAGG
>NW_010291002.1:0-28905 GCF_000700745.2 Antrostomus carolinensis | reverse complement strand
CTGCACTGTGACATGAATTATGCTTTGAAGCTGTTTAAAAATTGTTTTTCTAATTGGAACGCTGCCGTTTGACCGCTGGGTTTCTAAGACCGGCGCGCAGCAGGGCCAGTGCCCTTCCTCTCCGTGTAGGTGTACAGCTTTTGTTTATAACTCATAACTTGTCTGTGAGTGGCGCTTCACTGGAAGGGACATAAGGCAAGGTATAGTGAACCTCCTTAGCAACAAACACAGAAACAGAAAAATAAACTTTGGATGCGCCGGGTTCGATTGATTACACAAGCTGCTGGGCTGGCTGCATGATGGGAAGCAGTAGGAAGACAGTCCCGAACAGGGCTGAGTCTGCCGACGGAGGACGTCAGCAGGATTAAAGGTACTTGGAACATTGAAACATAAGGTCCTAACTGTGTCAAAAATCTTATTTTAATAGAGCAATACAGTATAAGGTGAGATACTTCCCTACTTCCCAATTACGCCTACGTGCAGAGCCTCAGTGAGGCTGTCAAGAACAGATCTTATCATAGTCTCACTGCAAAGATGAATCCCGCTCCGGCTGAAGGCAGGAGCAAAGTTCTGGTTTATTTCAGTGCTAACGAGGGTGGGCACTAAATGGGTATGTTGAGGAACCTCAATGCGGGAAGGCAGACAAGGATGCCAGGGCTGTCAGGGATGAAGCACTGCAGCAGCACACCTAAACATCCTCCCTGGCAGGGGGAGCTTGGGCAAAGCAAGGAGAAAGGAGCAACCACAGAGCTCCTGCAGCAACTACAACTGATACGGCTATTACTGACATGAACAAAAAAACACGGTCCATTTTGGATTGCTCTCATTAGCTGGCTAAGGCCAGCTAGTTGCGTATTTGGGGTTGGAGCTTGAACTGATTCAAAGACAGGTACTGATTGCATTTTCTATGCAGGAGAACATGAGCTAGATCCAGAAGCAGTCATTTTCCAGGGAGACAGTTTAAAAACATTTGGTTTTAAAGTATGGATGGACATGATTTAGAAGAAGCAAACTGGCATATCAAGAAACGTGTACATGGCAGGGCTAAAAGTGAAGGCAAGGGGAGGCATAGCTTACCTGAACTATCTCCTAATAGCCCCACAAGTGAGCTGACATTACTGGGACCTGACATGACATGGGCAGAGAAGCGTGCAGGCTGCAAGGCTGCCCTTGCCCTGGCCAACCTGCCAACTGCCCGGGGAAGACGCTAGTTAGTCTCGATGGCAATATGTACCTTACCCTCCCAACCATACAGTAGCAGTCCTATCTGAGACCTGTAAGTAAGGAAGAACAGCGTATTCCTCAGCTTGTAAATTAATTTAATTCCTGGAGTGCACTTACAGAGTAATGCCTGAGGCTTACGAAGGCAAAATGGAGCTAGAGACAGCACATTAGTCTCTGGAGAGATGTACCAGCTGTTTCACGTCCTGATGGGGGGTAGGGTGGAAAACTGTTGTATACAGTCTGTATACCATCCACTTGAAATGAGAATATTTTCCCCTGACTTTCCCATACTATTTAAAAATCATATAGGAAATTAGCAACTTCACAGAGATGCATTAAGTCCAAAATCCTACAGTATACCTCTGAGGCATAATGCTGAAACAAAAGCAGCAGCCTTCTCCTCCTACAGAGCATTACCAAGAAATAATGATTCTCTCTGATGAAGAAACAGATTAAAAGGGAAATTAAATTGCAGATTTAATTTCAATAGTAGTGCACCCAAGTCAGCTCATAAATAAGCCAATCTCACCACCTAAATTAGGCATCAACAGACAATTAATATCAGCCTTAGGAAAATTTTAAGCCTTCAGAAAAAGAAAGCGTAGATGAGTGTTCCCCTTTCAAATATAAATCTATAATCAACCCTCTCTAAACTGAAGATGGTTAGGGGCTGAGAGCAGGTAAATTTAATATAATAAAGATGTAAAAGGTTTTACTGTCACTGAAGGGGCACAGTTGGCCCCAAAGCTGAGATCCAAATGCTCCTAAACTTTGTGGAGGTCTAAATTTATATCCAGACATTGTGACTAGCCCATATATTTTTAATAAACTATATTGAGAACCTGCATTCAGATACCCTACCATACAGAGACACCTCAGATGCAAAGCTCTTCTCTAGATCCCAAGTCTCAGTTTCCATAAGAAATTAGCTTCCAAAAGCTTACAGTAAATGCTAGGGGTTTCTGTTTTGGTGTCCTCTTTTCTGTCTCCCAATGAGCAGTGGTTTGCACAGTACAGAGTCAGAATATCATGTCTCCAGCTCAGCTTGAATCAGTCAGGTAAGACACAATGCAACTGATAGCTTAGAGCAAATAATTATAGCACCCCTGAGCTGCTCAGAGGATGCTGCCACTGACAAAGTGGGAAAGGCTAAAAGCATCACATTAAAATGTCATAAAACATTCATTTTGCGTGAATAGAGAAACTGGTAATTAGCATTTTTCTTTTAGTGCTTGATTTTTTATTCCAGCTGCTCTAATCCAGCTTCTTTCTATGGCAATTATTGCCAGGAAAGCTGAATTTGGCATTCTTTTCATGTCCACTTTAAAACCTGCTCTGTAATCTGTCAGCTAGGCAGGTCTCAGATGCAGCATTTGAAGATGTGAGGGGTTTTTTTTCCCCATAGTCAAATTACATACATAATAAGCTTCAATTGCTAAACACTGAATTGTAGGAATATGTCCATACTCAATCAAACAAATCCTACCAATATGTTTCATCTCCGTTAGTCTAGATTCATCTTGCCAAGGCTGAAGCTTTGTGTAAAAGGACTGAGCCCAGGAGTGCATTTGTCAAGCTGAATTTAAAAAAAAAAAAAAAAAAAGAAAAGAGCCATATCTAAACTTCCTAAGAATAATAGGATCTTGATTAAATTGTTAGAAAGTTAAATAAACAAGCAATTTTTTTTTAACTGTTCTTTGAACTCCTCATGCTTTCCTCACCCTAGCTGTCTCTGAAGGTAAGGAGGAGAAATAGGCCATTGCTAGAGGGTACGCAGATTTTGGGAGGCGACGCTCTGCCAAAGCTTCCTGAGAGACATTGGGTAAGGCACAGAAGCCTGGGGCATTTTGACATCTCATTTCCATCAAACTAATTGAGTTGTTGTAGGAGTAAATAGAGACCAGAGCTTCACAGCAGAAGGGCACGTTAATGTCTGCTTCAACGGGTAAGGCAAGTAGCCACGTTCCTCCAGCAGAGTCATGCACAGGCAGTGGGCTGGCCTCTTGGAAAGGAAACACCAGCACCATCCTGTCAGGAGGACGGCTAGAAAACCTGGGTCGGGAAGTGCTGAGAAACAAGCCACTGCAGGGCTCTGGCCGTACACCGTTTCTGCTATCATTATCAAGAGAAAAAGACAAAAGCTAGCAGGTATCCCCAAATCTAGTGGCTGCTTCTGACCATGAGAAGGTCATATGCTACTTGGTGCAGACTTGGGTAGCAGGGCTATGTCCCTGTCACAGATGGGGAACCACCGACCTGAGGGGTGGAGAGGGTACGCTTTGGAGACTAAAGCAGTCGTCCATCCCTCCCCTGCCTCTGAAGGTTTTTTACTTGGGTATCACTTTTGTCTGGCTTTAGGAGAGTTATCCCAGCTTATGTTCTGCAAACAGTTTGCCACCTTTCACTTCCCTCAGGAGACAATTGCAAACCCTAAACCTATGGAAGAAAGATTTCCCTGGCACTTAAGCTAAATTTTTGCCTTTTCAGTGGCATTCTGCCCCTGCCAAGCTCTTGCCATCAGCCCTCATCACACCAGTCCTGCTTACCAAGAGTCAGTCACTCTGGACACCCATGAGCTGCACTGCCTTCATGCCACTGGAAAGCCCTGCAGCCACGTTAGCATGACACCCCACTCCAGCCACTGTCTCCAGCTTCCCAGCAAGCGCATTACCTTGGGGACAGCCTCACACTCACCCACATACACAGATTTTGGATTGGAACTGGCCTAACCTCCAAGCTGCCCTTGGTGGGTAAGTGGGGCAAGCGCAGGACCGTCTGCATCCCCTCACTGTGACCCACAGCCACTTAGAAAAACCACAGGCAACTTTCCCCATACATGTCTTTTTAGCATTCCCCCACAAACCTGCTTTTGTTCTTTCCTGAACCCCCGTAGAGCTATCAATCTCTTTCTGACAAAAGTGTCAATTTTTCCAGTTACAGCAAAGGCGTACAGAAACGCAATAGCATTTCTTGGCTCATTAATAATTTCAGAGAAGTAACCCCATTCTTCCTCTGTTGTATGATTTACAAGTCGGTTTGTCATCTCATATTAAGTATCATAGGTAGACATTAACTAGCTAAACAGAAATACTCTTATTCCCCTAAAATGATGCTTTAGATATTTCAAGTTTACGTGACACCTTTCTGCTGTTACATAAATTCCTAATTAAAAAAGTAACTAATAAACACTCTTCTCCAGCATGTTAATAAGAAACATCAGTGTATCTGCACATTGCCATAGAGCTCTCTAATATCAGGGAAACTTAGAAAGGTGCTTATATTAATTTTACTTACTTACAAAAGGATTTCACCAGCATTTGAGGAAGAAAAACATGAAAATCAATACCAAGAAACATAAACACAAACAAGGAAGATATTAAATTAAGCCACATTTGAGAAGTTCCTACTCCAATGAGTACATGATGTGCAGCCAAAAACCTATTTTTATACTACAGAAAGCACTTAAGTGAGCACATCTGCAATAAGCTTCTGTGGGAACATATACCGGAGATCTTGTTCACACAACACACAGGTGGATTCACGTTTAGACAGCGGACGCTGGAGCATCACGAGCCAACCGTGCCTTGCTTCCGCCCACCTTTCCCGTTACACACAGCTTGGGAAAATTGGTGCAGCCTGACTCGCCAGCGTTTTCAGGATCTCTCTATATAACGGCTGTGGATCTTCCTATTGCCTCTCTGGTTTTGCTGAAAGGGACCATGATTTCCAGCACACCAGTTTTCTCCTCCTATTTCCCCGCAGCACACAGGCAAAAGCATTCCTCTTTGCCAAACTGAATCTCCAGCCTGGCGAACGTATCTGAGGAAAGCACCTGCCTCGCTCTCCTTCACTACCCCCTCTCCTTTTGGGAGTCCCCTGGTCCCCCCATGCACAACCCAGCACGCCAGATCGATACAAAGGTCCCTCATGTTACAAATGACTTCCTGGCAGCTGAAATTATTCCAGCAGAGCCGATTGCAACGCAATGTCTGGGGGAAACAGCAAGTCCTGTCAGACACCATTTCCTATCTTCAGATACGATGCCAGCGGGGCTCTTCATTTATCTTAGTGAGTGATAAGACAAAGTGGCAAGGTAATGTTGGACCTCACAGGAGAAACCTGAAGAGCAAAACTCTCACAGTCGAGCAAAACCAGTTCTTTTTAGTCACTCTTCTCTCTAGCTCGCAGAAAATGTGAGCTCTGTAAATGTTTTCAATGGGCTGCAATTCCTTTTTGTGCAATTATAAATATTTTAACATATGACATCAGTACAATATGTTTTCATTGTGTTTAGATCTCTTTAATTAGGATGGGGCCCGAGTTCTTGCTGCCTTTGGTACTTGGACTTGGCAACCAAATTTGTTTTGTCTCAACTTACTGTTCTTCCTTTCAGTGCAGAAGGAGCAACCCGCGCTTCTTTTTTATTTATTGTTCTTGATAATTGGCTTCGTTTTCAGTCAGAACTGATCTGATCATCATGGAAAAAGAAATAAAACACATAAAAAAACCATTAAGGGATATTTATCTCTAAGTTAGAAGGGTAGTGAAAATAACCAGAAGGATGAGATAAGTGGTATTTCTAATCTAAAGGATAAAATCCCCACTTAAACATCTACAGACGATGATACAGCTTTCAAACGCAAGTATTTATGTCCTTTTATTTCTGGACTTTGTACTTAATACGGTGCTTAATTTATAGCAAGCAAAGGCATAATTTACAGGATTGCAATAAACCAGGAGCCCAATCCCCATACGAAAGAAGCCAATAACACCACCTACTCCCCCTCCATCACACAGCCCATAGCTGCACGCAGGGTCACACCTGGACAATGTCACCAGCTACAACCCTGGGTACTGACTGGAGCAGGGCCACCCCAGGTACCCACCATCCCCTTCCCCTTGGGTGAGGACCAGAAGAGGGTCCCAACCCACCCAGCTGCTCCAAAAAACCCTCAACGCCCTCCCAGTGCCAAGTCCCACCAGCTCACAGCTGTGCTGGGAAACTTTGGGATTGTTCACCCCGTGGCTGTAGCCCTTGTGCACCACTTAGTAATGCGAGAAGTGCCAGCGAAGGGTACTTTCCATAGCTTGTGTAATGTTTCCTGGTAATTGCTTAGGTGACAAGTAGGCCCAGAAGCTGGGCAGAGGGGGCTGCTTCGCTGGGGCTTAGGTGAACGACGCCAGGCGGGAAATTTCTGATTGGGTACATCCGACTACCAGAATTAGTCTGCCACTTTTGCTTGCTTATTTGTGGTCATTGAAATTGCACTGCTACACCGCGTTATTAGTCAAGGCAGATACTAAAATGACCAAATCGCTAGAAGATGGAAACAAGCTAGTTAGAGTGAAAGATTACAAATCAGCAAAGTACACAGAGTAAGAATGCAACTCCCTTTGTAAGCTAATATGGCAAGGACAACCGTTTTTTTCCCCCTAAGCAAGCTAATAAGGAATGTTAAGCAGGGCTCCATTTGCTCTCGAGAGAAAGGCTTTTTAAGTAGATTTAAATGTATTAACTAACATACCAAGATGCTTTATGAGAAATCCTAGCAATAGAATTACAGAGGTTGACTGCACATTTGAAGTGAAAAATTAAATCATAAGTGGTGTGCTCTGTCTAATCCCATTCATTTCAACCAGTATGAGAGCAAAACTTGTTGTAGAAAGAACAAGAACTAAATGAACAAGACACTTGGGGGCTTTCTGGTTCTTTCCTTGATGTCTCCTAGGGGCATACAAAGGGAGTTTCATCCTGTGATTCAGCCAACTGGCCAAAGAAAGATTGCACGTATCTGGGTCTGATTCTCTGCTCCCTGTCTGACTCTGGGCACATCAATTCACAGCCAGATCCAGAAAAGGCAATCACAGGCACCTGAGCAAGACACAGGCTCCATGGGTCTCTGTGAGACCCACAGCAAGAACCAGAGAGCCCAGGGGAATTGGCTGGGTCACCACACCTTTATTTTTCAAAGCTGCCCAACCCAAGCAAGTAGGACCTATACCTATGGAGCCAAACCAGCAGAGCATGCCTAACCCATGCACAGGACCAGCTTCTCCCATGTAATACAGCCGCCTCCTTTTCTCTAAACACATCGCAGTAGTTGTCTCCAGGCCAGCAGTTAACCCTTACCTAGGGAGTGGCTTTCTCAATCTCAAGGCTTTCAAACTTTCTACCACCAAGAAAAGCAGCCTAACCACCTGACCAGGCCCTGTCCTTCTCAGTGGGGAAAAGAGCCCAAGCATGGAAAAAAAAGGAGACGGCGCATTACAACCTCACATGAATACCAAGAGCTAAATTCATTACCCCATTCGAAGTGCCTGGGAAATCAAAGCTTACAGCGTGTCCTCCTGGAGACAGAACGACAATGCTGCAGATGTAACAAAAAATACATGCTGTGGGTCTCTCTGAATTAAAAAAATATATTAAGTATTGTACTGCACAGCATTAAATGCATGAATACCGCACGTGAAAGTACTGAAGTGGCAACAGGAAAGGGATGGATATTTATGTTTTAAAATCCCCAACTGTTATGCAACTTACATCTTTTTTCTTTAAGGATAAAAATTTGCATAGAAGAGAGAAAATGTTTGGGGGATAATAATAAGGAAGAGGAGAAACATGATCCTCAGTTCAGATCTTCCTTGAAGTTTTGAAAGAAACCGGGAAGGAAAGCGAAGGCAAAGCTTCCAACGATACCGTAAGTTACTCAGCAAAAGTCTTTAGGAGCACACGTCTTTGAAGTACCATGGGGAAGGCTCAATCCTATTACAGCCCTCCTGAGGAAGTGTTAATCTTCTACACAAAGAAGCTAGGGCTCATTTTTTATGAACTTGTATGTATTTTTGATTGCTTCTGGCTTGGTTTACTTATTTCTTTAAGGCTCATCAAACCCAATTTTTTTTTTCCTGAACCACTAAACTCACAGTTTAAGTCAAAGGCAAATGGAAGCTGCTACAAAACACCGGGCCACTTTCTTTTAGGAAGGGTAGATTTATGGACCTATATTTCATTGTTACTAATGAAATGCTGGCATTGTGGAAATCAATAAAATAGCCCATTGCCAAAAGTGGCACTAGGACTTTACTGATTTAGAAATTGCTGGCTATGGTTAAAAAAAAAAAAAGCAAACAAAAAAACCCAAACAAACCAAAAAACATGTTTTGCAGGTTCATAAAAAAGGATGTAAGAAAAAAGGCAGAGTGCTAGGAGATAAGCTATATTGATAAAATGTAATCCTTTTATGTTGGAATTAAAAAGGATTCAAGGTTTATATTTCTGGTACTTCAGACTACATTTATCATAAATAAGCCTAAGTTAGTATAACATCATGGCACAGTCTGGGAAAAATTTACAAATCAGCCCCTTTATTAGGATTACTGTTATTACCTTAAGGGAGGACACTCAAATCCAAACTCTGGGGTTTTTTTTATCTTCCAGAGGCAGATGAACAGCTTTTGGTTGGGGGACTTTTTTTAATTTTTTTTTTTTAAGTATAAAAACCAATTACTGGTCTTGACTGACGCTGAATTCAATTCCTTTTTTGATGTTCTGCAGTGCACTTCTGAGCAGCTTTTGCAAGCTATGATGAGTGTACAGCACTTACAGTCCCTCCAACAAAACAGAAAATATATTTGTAAGCTTATTACTACCAGAGTAACAGCACGTACACAACTCACACAGTTTGTTCTTGCAGTGATGATGAAGAAAATTCCCAGTATGAGCAAGGGGAAAATCACAGCGATCGATTTCTGATTTATTTAATCAGTTGGGGTTTTTTTAGGCTTAGGTGTGGAATCATCACATCAAACGTTTTTTGTCACCTACACCTTCTTGCAGAAAGGCTGGCAGGTCCCAAAGGAAAGTTGTCTCAGAAGGCAGCATGCGTCTTACACAAACCTGTACCCTGCTCAGGAGTCCTTCAAACCATGTTTAAAGGATTTACAGACATGTTGCCTTCCTTTTTCCTTTGCAAGGATCAGGGAGGACGCATCATTTGCCGTGTTCACTCTTGCTCTGGTTGACCAGAGGATTGGCTGCCTGTGGTTTGCCTGCTGTTTCCCCAGGGCCCAGCCTTGCTCCCAGGCCGTGCATTGTCCTGCCTGCCATCGAACAAAAAAATGCTGCACATGGACAACCCATGGAAAAAGACAGATTTGTGACCTACACACGGGTTCCACCAGGCATACAAGACTTAAAACACAGCAAACGCCTTTATTGTGGTGCTAACTTGCTCTGCTTGCCCACCACAAGCTGCTCGAGTTGGTTATTAAGTGAGGAAAAAATGCACCGTATAATTTAGTTATTACATTAATTTGATTTTGTTAAACAGCAAAAGGGAATAAAAAAGGTATGAGAGAGCAGCTTCAGACGTAAACACGGAGCATATCCCATTTTGGACAGCCTCGTGCGCTGTGTATGGCACAATGTGTAGTTTTCTTCTTTTTGTTTGTTGTTTTCAGTTTAGGTTTTATCCAATTATATATCTATTGTGTGACAGGCCTGGCATGAGAGATCCCATTTACAGGAAATATTTCTGAGATCACAGGCCCTGCAGGCTAAATGCAAACACTGGAGCAGATGGTAACTGATCCAGTAGAGCTGTACCTAGGGGTGCTGGAAGGGGGAAAAGACTTGGAAAGTAAAGCCGCTAACAAAATAACCTCGCATTATTAAAAACTACAACCAAATCAGCCCAGTGAGCAGCTAGGGACCTCATTAGCGATGCCTTTGACCACTGCCATCGACCTGCTCATGGCAAGGGGCCGAGAGCAGGAGGGAGGACGGGCAAAAAAGGGTGTTTGGTTATAAAATTACTTTCTACCTGCCCGAGAAGAGAGCAAAGGGGGTGTTTAGCCTGTCAAGTAATCACCATTTGGATAGCAGCAAAACTCTTAGAGGAGAAACACGAGAGCTAAATGTCAACCCACCCTTTAACACAGTCATTCCCAGGCTCTCCCTTTGGCACGGCCAGAGGATGTTGAGACTAGCCCTGCGAGACGAGCTCCCTCCCCTTCCTAACAATGCAGCGTCTGTGCCCAGCCCGGGCCCGCTGATGCTCCTATTGAAGCGGGTGCCCTCTAATCTGCAGCGCTTCTTGTGTTTACAGCCGCCCGGGCTGAGGCCAGGTCGGCACTAGGAATAGCTGACCAGCGTTAATTGCGGCAGCTTAATCGCACGGGCGAGCTCAGGCGGTGCAAATGCCATTTATCCTGGGGGAGGGTGGGGATTAAGGAAGGAAGCTTGCATCAATATGCTCTCTAGCACTTTCTTGCAGCAAAAAAACCCACCCTTTTGATGATAAAACTGCATTTATGCTAGGGTTATAAATGTGGTGATGAGAACTCACAGCCCTAATGAACGGTGCTGTAGCAGGAAAACAATTCAAACACAGACCTGCAAAAGCAGGTAACTGCCTCCCCGTATGATTAAGTAGCATCTATCACAGTGAATTTCTGACCTCGATACCATGACAGTATCTCAGTATAATGATGGTAACTTCAGTTTTAAATGCATGAGGGGAAGCTCAGGCAGACTGGATGATAAAAGTGAGATTCCAGACCAGTAAATGGGAACAGCTGACCAAAGCCCTTGAGAAACACTGACTCATTCATGATTAGTATTTTAAAGGTTGGTAAAAGTTACATCACTTCATAAGGCAGAGTGCAAAATATCAGCTTAAGTTATTCTACCTACTTTATTTGCTGGAGAGGGACTAATTATGTCCACTTACCTACATTAATTGTACCGACTTGTCTTCACTAAAAAAGGTTTCATTAAGCTAAAGGTGGTCCCTCAACAACACCTATGTAATTTTTGACACTTCTGCTCTTGTCTGGCCTACCCCCCCGGGCTCTGTGGCTGCTTCTCGCCCATTTGAAGACTTATCCTGCCATCCCTTAGCCTTCTGCACTCTTTCACAGCCCAAACAAGTGTTTTCTCCGATTTTCCTTGTGGGCGATGCTCCCCAGGCCACAGGGGAGTCCTCTGGACCCCCTCTCAGACTGGGCTTTTCTGTCTGAAGCGAGGCACAGCATCCAGCTGAGACTTCATCAGCGCTGCCTCTGTATAAAGGTTTCTTCACGTCTTGCATCTCACTCCCCTCATCTGACTTTTTCACCCTTTGGAATGCAAAAATAAGCCTTGATTTACATGAGCATTCCAGTTTTACCAGGATCCTTTTCAAACTGCTGCAGAGCCCTATTTAAATCAAGAGGCCTTCACATGGGTGAAGATGTCTTAAAGAAAGATCGGGATGTAACTCTGTCACAATTATTATGATTTGGTAACATTTAGCAGCTGTGTTTTTTTGCTGTAGACATCAGTTTTATAGCTGAAACTGTTCCTTTAATTTTTTTTGCAAGAATGTTTCGCTATTTTTTTTTGTCATTGTTGTTTCCTGGACTCCTAAATATAGCCAAGTGGAATAACTAGCACCTCTGTAAACTGTTGGTTAAATGCCATGCTGAGTTTCATTTTGCAGTCTGGAAAGCCATTTAAAACACATCAGATTTGTAGAGCTCAAAATTTAGGAAATTATTTACATTCTGGGAATAACTTCTAACCATTTCCTCAGGTTTTTCTGCCTTTAATACACGTTAATGCTATTTCCACCAAATAAAAGCGTGGCCTGAAAAATACCAGGTGTCAAAATAAATGGCACTTCAAAGTTTAAAAAACACAATTGAGAAATGAAAAACTGGAAAGGTTGCTTTGCTGTCACGAGGTGTTTTGTCACCGGGATGTTAAACAGCGAGTGGACCGCTTTGGGCTTCATGGGAAATTTCAGGCAAAGCCAGAGAGGCAAACTCACTGGCAGCAAATGAAGCCACTGCTGCACTTAACCCTATGGAGCTGAGTTCATTAATGTCATTATTTAGTATAAAGGCACACCATTTCAAAACTAAAAACGTCGTGGAATTGAGTGCTACATTTCTGCCTGAAGGGAAAGTAAGATGTTCATCCACCCAGTGCCTACATGCCACAAGGTGTAAGATGGTGAATGGCATGGCCATTGGACGCAAGGCATGGATCCCTCACTCCATCCTGGAAAAAACCCCACACACATCATAGAAAGCTGAGGTATGGGGGTCAGTATTGGAAAACACAGTAAGTCCTCGCTGATCCAGAAGCCTGTGCTACCTCCCTTGACTCCAAAGTCATTTGAAAGAATGGAAGCTCTCAAATCTCTTTGAAAATAAGACTGCCTGACCCACAGAGAGTAAAACTTGCTTATTTATTCAATTTTCTGTCAACATTTCAAAGGAATTATCATCCCCATTTTGCAGCAACCAAGATATTTGCCTAAGGTCAAAGAGTGAATTAACATTAAACTAGATTACAGAGTATCGTGGTTCCCATTCCTGTGGTCAACCAGCTAGGATCTGATTAGGTCACCCCAGTACATTTAATTTTAAAAGAATGTTGAATCTAACACTCTGCTTAAGAAGTGCTTGGGTCTTCAATAAAAAGTCATGTGAAAGTGAGAGAGAGAACAATAAACACGGAGGCTTCCTAAGTCTCAGTAGCTTGCAAACCCAAAGACACAAAGAGCAAGGCAAGGTACTGAAATACCGGCATTTGCTGCAAAAAGTCACATAAATATTCTTAGCTTTTTGGGCACAAATGCAGCCTGCAGGGTCTGAGCATCACTGCGGCCCAGGGCCAGAGCGAGCAGCTTTGGGGAGGCTCAGCAGCTGCTCTCCGATAGCCCCAGCACTCCTTGGCATCTGCAAAGGCATCGCCGCCTGGCCAGAAGGAAGGTATAATGAAAACCAGGTAGAATGGATAGCTCTCAAAATGACTTCTTAGATTTTTCAGCTTTAAAACAGAAGATGGGCTACAGAACCTCTCCCGACACACACATGAAGAGAGTGTGTCAGAAACACCAACTGGCCTGTGCTGGAAGGGAGACAGGAGAGGTTTTAAATTATGAACTGCATGAAATCCATAATACCAAAACAATGAAGATCTTTGCTAATTTCTTTGTATTTGCTGAAAGGGCTGGAACTTCTCAGAAGAAGAGAAACACATGTTTTTGCAAGGCCCAGCTATTGCTTCTGTTACCATTGGCAAGCTAGCAAAAGGCTGCCTGCCCAAACCAAACTGCAGCACCTCACATACAAGCACTTGTACCCCTCTACATTTTATATTCTCAAACCAACCCTGATCTCTGAATTTGTACTTTGAAGCAGTAGGAAACTTACAAAGATTTTGCTGAAAATGTATATTCAACATCATTTGTTGACATCAAATAGCCTCCTGTACCTGTTGGTTATTTAAACAAAGCTTGTTCAGTTTGCCTGCCAAGCTAAATGTTTCCGAAGTCACCATTCAGACAACCACTAAGTAACACAAACTGTGAAGACAGGTCCTCAGAAGCCCCAAGCCAGGCCCTGCAGCACATCCACAGAGCCCACGGAAAGAATAGAGCTCAGCTTTATGCGGGATTACCGAAGAGCAGCTATTTCTGAATCCTTCCGTGAGTTGCCACTCTTGCTCTGCAACAAGAGCACTTTGTTCCTCTTTAGCCAAAACCACGTTGCAATACACTAAAGACTGCTCAGAAGCAATGCGGTCTCTTTCCAAAAAAACACTACTGGTTCATGGGCTCGTTCAGGAACAGCTGCCTCTCCATACCTGTTTCTGAATTACATGCGAGCAGAGAAATCCTGGGAAATCTGTGTAATCAAAAATGTCAAGCTATGGACTAGTGAGATATGTCAGTCACCTACATGTAGGTCATTGGGTACCGAATACAAACAGTGGAGGTTAACTAACTGTTCTGGATGAGCTGTATGAAAAGCCGTTAGGAAATCAGAACAGTCACTACAATACCTTAAAGATCAAAGAGTGGAGTCTCTGCTGGCAGAAACACCACGGGTTTCCCTAGGGGTTTTTGTGGAGCTCTGCCCCATGGTACCACCTTCCAGCTTGGATACAACTAAACCACTGGCGATTTTCATGGCCTACCACTCTGCATACACATGATCCCTCATGAACATGCCTTCTCACACACAAAATGGTATTCTCACAGGGCAAATAAGCAATTAATTTATATATAAGTTCAGCCTTTGTGTACAAAAGTTAACATGCAAACAAGTCCATGAAAATTAATGTGTTCTACATTTAATTCTAAAAGTACATTGCACAAGGAATAGGAGAAGATACACTGCAGAGCTAAGTACAATTCATACATTTGAAGACAATACTTTCTTTTCCTACGCTTGCCTCTCTGAAGGTATTTCTTAATCGAGCAGAGTTAGCCACATACCCACTTGCCTTCAAAACATCCCTCAAAGGTTTGTGAATGTGTAATAAATGCACAAGACATGCCTCCCATAGGCTGCGTTAATAAGGGTAGGGTCGCATTTCAATCAAAGGAATGATCATTATGTACTTAAAATAAACTTTTCTCAATGGGCAAGCAGCACTGAAAAAGAACATATTCATGCATCCTATGATTCTATTGAGGCTTTGAGCAACCTGGTCTAGTGGAAGGTGTCCCTGCTCATGGCAGGGGGGTTGGAACTAGATAGTCTTTAAGGTCCCTCCCAACCCAAACCATTCTATGATCTGTGCAACGTGGTCTCTGCCCTTGAAAAATCCAGTGAGGCTTAATAGTTTAATGAGGAGGACTTGGGATTCCTTTCCGCCTGCCCACTTTCCCTGGCTCACGCACCTCTAAAAGGTCCTACCACTGCAACTCTACAGTTCTGTTGGTAATTTCACCAACCAGTTTTATCAAGCCTCTCCTCCAAACTCCCACACAGCAGAAGTATCCAGCTCGCACATGCATCTTGTATGCTAGCATGGAAGAAAGCTTGAGAGCTACCACTACACCCACAGCTGTTTTCCACGAATCTGAAGAACACAATCAGCCTAATTGTTTCTTTGAAGATAGATCATCCTTTTCCTGTGGCCTAATTTAGACTCAACATTAAAAGTATATAAAGCTAAAAATGGAAAATCACTCATAATTGAACATGTAAAATATAGAATCTATTTTTCATGAAAAAATCTCTAATTCTACTTTTTTCTTTTTCTTGTACAGACGGTTTCCTAAATGGAAATGGAAATTAAATTGAAAAGAAAAAAATTTTAAATGGAAGACACTATAACAATGACCTATTTGGTTATGAACTCCAGCCCTTCTGACCTGTAGCAAGTAGGACACAACCCAAAGTGAAAAAAGACAGCTTTGGATCTAACTCAAAGTGAACCAAAGTCAAGTGAGAGTTTGCTGGGACTGGGATCAGGCCCGCAAGGACTGCAGACCTTCTGAGACAAAGCAATACATGACAGGAGAGCACCGAGGCAATAGCGGGAGGCCAATAAACACCGGCCTTTCGCTGAAAATGAGCAGCTGTTGGGTGTTATGATAAGCCGCTAAAATAATGCTGTTTACTGCCAGTGAGTAAGCAGTTTCAGAGCATGCTAAGTAGAGGGAATGTTACACTAGCAACATGCATGGTTTTGAAACATGAAACATCTTCAGTTTAGCAGGAGAAACTGAAGTTGCGATACACTCAATAACCTGTTTGGCTCAGACCTCAGGGCCCAGGTTGCGCCCAGCTGATGATACGACCTCCACACAAAGATCCGCACGCAAGGAGCTAGTAAAATGCCCCCAAACAAGAAGCCTTAATGGGTCCTTGCAAAACCCAGGAACTGTGCTGTCCATTCTTCAGCACCATCTACTGGTACCGTACCTAGCATCAAACTATTTATTTGCCTGCAGGCCATGGCCAGCTGTCACTTGCTCATTCCTCCAAGAGAACCACAGCCCCCACTTGGTCCAGAGTCCCTCTGTCACTAACAACAGCCTTTCCCACATGGCAGATACTCCCAATGACACTTCTGGAACTTACCAAACTCCTTTCCATGCTGAGACACCTAGAGCTTAGACTTGAACCAGCTCATATGATACCAAGGGCCTGGATTAAGGCTGTTCCAGCTCAAGAAGTAAGATGATATATTCCCATGACCAAGGCGTTCCTGACCAGACCTGCAATATTGACCTATAAATATCCTTGGATCTGCTGACCACAGAGTGCTATCTGACCAGCGCTATCTTTCTTCCTCTTCACTCCTCTTGGGCTTCAGTCACATCTAAGTGGCATCACCACACTCGAGTGACTTGGATGATGATGCTGCACTCATTCAAGAGTGGCTTCAGGAGGACAAGAGACAAAGCGCAAGGCACAGCAGCACCCCCAAGGACGGCACGCACACTAACAACACACAAACGTACGAGCTTTGCATGGGGAAGGTGCAGACCACCCCAGCTGAGCCTCCAAAAAATTGAAAGGTGTTTGTGTCCCACTACGCAAGCTCTGAGCAGCACTTGCAAAACCAGCCCCCAGCGAATACTGGAAATGAGGGTCACGGCTGGTTAGGCTGCTTCTGGAAAGCAGAGCAGTTGAAGGAAATGTTCTCATTAATAGAAAGAGGCTTTCTGGGGACACGTGGACAGTTCTGGAGACCAGAGTCAGTACAATGCACAGGCTCTCGTCTCTGCTTCAGTGTCCTCACGGCCTGTTGTTTCCCCGCTTTAGCTGAATGTTGGGAAAGTGTTGACAGGGATTTTAAAGGGAAGTTTCGCATCTAAACGCATTGTCGAATCCAAGCCCTTGCTAGTTGTTTTGTTGCACAAGAGAAAGGAGGGAAACCATGAAATAAAAAACCCACTGCAAGCACTTTCCCAGGGCATAGGCACAACCACCCGAAGGGCTGGAGCTCAGCCCACCCACTCGCTCACTCGCACCGTCCCTTTGCCAGCCTCTAAATGTCACACCGCCAAATCGGTCAGCACCGCTTCATTTCTTCAAATGGCAACTGCGCAGGAGCTGATCAGCATCTCCGCTCTCCTGGAGCAAACCCCCTGCTGCACCTGGTCCTCCCTCTGCCAGCCCAGCACCCAGCTGCAAATAATGACCATTGCTCAGGGATGCTGCCAGGCTACCAAGTAGAGCATAGCCTGACGAGAAGACAAAAATCACTGCAGGCAAAAAAAAAAATTTCCAACTGGGATTTTTCAGCCTATTTTAGGAAGACAGAGTGTATGTAAAGACAAAAAAAATAAAATAAAATAAAAAATCTTTCTTATTGAATAAGAAAACACTTTTGAAGATGCAGAATAAACAAAACCTACCCAAATGGAGGGTAAAGGAGGACCCAAATAGAGGTAATAACTACTGACAGCCCACTTGAAGGCTAATTTTTAAGTCTGAACACGGAATTCAAATACACAATATTTAATATAGGCAGAAGTGAGTTTCACCCTCTGATATCTGTGTTTTTTTCCTGTTTGGCTCAGTCATTTAAAGGAACAACTTTCCCCTTGAACTCTAATCATTTTTTAATAAATTATTAAAAAGCCTGACTTTACAAGCAGATTTCCTTTTATATACAACAGCACACAAATAAAAGAGGAAACCGATTAAACAGGGAACATGACAGTATTCACTTGACAGCATACTTTGTAAAAACCAAATTGGGCATGTGTGGCCCACGTGTGCACATCTGTGGGCGAGGAGGAGTGCTTTACTTCTTCAGTCTTCCTCCTCATTTAGAATAACTGTCTGCTGTTCTAGCACTTTAAATTTTAACATACCCAGCTAATTATGATTTTTTTTTAAAGTTGGTTGTGCCTCTATAAAAAGATAAAATATTTTAGCTTGCATTTATATTTATTTCCATACATTTATTCCAAAGTAATGGAGCTGAAGTTGCATTCTTGAACGGCTTGCATTTCATCTACAAAATTCCTCATAACTCTGGAATATATAATTTATTTCTTCTTGTTGCAAACAGGCTCTAGATTATATTCACAATAAAAACCAGGGGATGCTGCCAGCTGCCTTTTGAAAAGTCACGGCAATAAGATGTCTACATTTTGCAACTTCATGTACTTATGCAAGACCGATAAAAGACTTCTTTCAAAGTAAATTTTAAGCCTGCAGTACCATGAAGTGATTAAAAAGAAGTAAAATAGCTAAATATGCCTATTTGTTTTGGTGAAAACAATCACAATTATAACAGCATGGATGTGGCATAAATGGCAACAGTTTTCCCATAACTCCATGCATTAAAGCAAGTTTTTCTCAGGGTGGGTGGGCACATGGGACCAACCATAGTCTTCGTGTCCAGCTGCTGCATAGGCTGAGGCTTCTGTCAATGACAAGGGAGCCAGAGCCATCAGCCCCCTGTACCCCTCATTTAGTCATTTCTCACCTGTGCTGCCTTTGCACCAGACTTTGCCTTCAAAGAACAATTTAATCCAAAATGTAGCAAGTGGAGTTTCCTTAGCTCTGTGCTTCCTCTGCAACATAATTTTTTCAGAGCCTTTCTGTCCATTTCTGCTAAGGGCATACAAGTTTAATAATGTACACATTTGTCCATATTAGATACTATTACCTTCCCATATGAACCCCATTTAAAAAAAAAAAAAAAAGATTAATGAGGAACATAAACATACCAGCCCGCTTGCTTTCAGAAAATTACAAATCCATGCAAGAACATGACAACAAGATGATTTTGAATTAAAATAATGCCAGTATAAACCAAGCCTAGGAAATGATTCCTCTCTGATATTAAGGTCAAAAAAACAGTAAGGCTGATCTTTTGGGTACAAAGTGGACAGTGAATCTCATTCTACCTGGCTACCCAGAATGATATCAGCTATCTCTGTATAACTCTACTCTCCTGCTCTTCAGAGGACCAGTGCAAGCCTACTCATCACCTAACGCCAGCAGAGCCCCACGGGGAGAAGCACCACGATGCTGATGCCTCGCCTTGACCCTCAGCACTGGGGTGAGTTCTACCCACAGCGGGTAACCAGAGGGGACACGCTGCCCAGTGATACACCTGAGACCAGCCAGCCAGATCGGATCACGTACCCTATTAGTGGCTAACGGCACGGAGTAGACGGCATGGATCCTCTCCAGCCTGTGATCCTGCAACCTCGAGTGACGCTGACGTCCAAGGACTGTTTGCCAAGACACTGACTGCTGCACTGGGCCCTGGGGTCATACATCAAATGTTCACATGCACTGACAGATGTTTATGTTGGTCATCCTGATTTAACTCCCATTACATCATTTACCAAGCTACTGATGTTATCATAAACGATTAAACAAGCCGGCAAAGGAGACTCGAATACAAATTTGATTCCCTTGTGGTATGAGGGCATTACACTCCAGACTGCGTCTTGCTCTTAAATCAAATTGAACAACTGTACAGATTCTTTAATTCATTTTAATTCTGTATAAAAAGAGCCTTTTTTTTCTTCTTTTCTTCCCCCCGCCCCAGAAGACTAATTTCATTCATCATTTGACCACTGCAGGATGAATTAAAAGGTATTAAAAGGTAAAGGGGTGGGAGGTCAGATTTTGACTCTCAAATTATTGGTATAAAACTAAAACCAGTTTTGTACTTTAATTAAGGAGACATTCAGGCTGGGATTCATTTCAGCTACCTCAATTCCTGAATACCTACTGCATCATTTAGTGCTTCCAGTCACTTCTGGTTTGTGTCTGGACTATTTTAACATACTGAAAATAACTGAAAGTTTGGAGGGAGCAAAATTAATAAGCAGAGGAAGTCCTCAATCTAGTGTGTACATAACATGTTTGCTGCCTGCCACTGAAATAACAGTCTTCTTGTCAAACACAAGGGGTTAAATTTAAACTCCATTACCGCCTCCCTTCTTGCTTGGTTGTCATTAAGTGCGGGGAGGGAATAGGAAACACTTCACACATTTTGTTTTCCGCTCCCAATATATTTTTGAGTTTTCTCATACAGGCTTTTCTTGTATGTGTAATCACTATGGAATGGCTACTATACCCTTGCTACACTGCATAATACTTTCCCTTCCTCCTTCTGTAGGATTCCTCATGAAAATAGGCACTTTGTGTTTTTGGCCCTAAGGACAGAACATAATGTACTGTCTCTAGGAAAAAAATAAAAAAATTAAAAAAATCATTAAAACATTTTCCACTACTTAAAAAACCCCAACACATGAAGTACTACTGTATTTCTTTTACACACATGACCTCATAGATAGATGTGTGCATCCACACACACACAAATGCATTCAATTTTCAATTTAGCTATTTATAGAGCTCTATAATTTTTCCTGGCTCAAGTTTTAGTAAGCCTTCCCTGATGGGGTTCAGTTCACACGGTTTTGCAGCCCTTCATTCTGCTTTGAGTTCATATCTATGGAACATCTCCTCCCCATCCCCACCTCCTCCTAGAATCCCATTTAATGTTTTGCCGATTAAATTGGCTGGTTGCTTTACTGAACTCAGTGCAAAAACCAGTGGCTTTTTTTTTCTTTCCCAAGGAGCCACGCATGTTTTGTCATTTTTTTCTTGCAATCTCCCAGCGGTAAAGCTCATGGATGCAGTTGTGTCTGTCTACAACCACCCTTCTTTTTTTTGCTGATGTAACATTCGATGCAAATCTAGAGGATCGTGGCAGAAAGTCACATAAAGGTCTTCCAGCCATGCTACTGCTCCCTTAAGTAGAAGCAATGCAGGTTTCAGGAACATTTGAGAGTCATGGAACCTTCCAGTTCTGGAAGATGGGCATCCACATGACATTGTCTGCTTGCTCCATGTCCAGTGAGATGAGCAGCACGACAGAAGTACTCAGAGACCTCAAGGCAAGGAAAACTTCTTCTCACCTTGGAGTCAGTCCACTCTTTGGTCCTCTCATATTTCAGCAAACTGGCTTGTCTCAGGGTGAAGGACATCTCTGGCTGATCTGGGATAGTTGGGTCTGGTGGTACTTCATCTCTTCCCCTTCCCTCTCCAGCTCTCCAGGCTGGGAGGCAAGGCTGAACTGCACTGCAACCCAGCAAACTCCTGTTGCATGCGTGCCCACTGAGAGCTAAACGCCTGTTTGTGTAACTTCCAGCTAAGCTCTGCTTTCTTCTGGTAAGAAGTCACATCCCCATCGTGTCAAGGTGCAGTGCTGGAGCGCACAGGCACACAACAACAAAAGAGAAACAACTAATTGCCCCCTCTCTCCACTTTACAGAGCTCAGCTGACTTGGGCCAGAGGCGTACAGCCTGCATAAAGGACAGAGAGGGAGAGCTCAGAAAGCTATTAAAGCGAAAACCCATGAGGCAGATAACAGCTTGCTGCCAGACTTCAAAATTTAAGTGTTGATTGTTCAGAATTTATGTCTAGATTTTTCTTAAGAATGCAATTTCCTGGCACATGGTACAAGTTGCTCTAGACCTGCATGTCAGCGCAGCAGGCATCCTGTTGCAAAGGTTATTATGGAACTATTGAATGTTTTCATGCCAAATTTGTCCAAATTAAACCAAGGGGAATGGAAACACTTTCCCTGGATAGGTGGTGGTTGCATTAGGTGGGTTTGTTTATAAGGAGAATAAAAGTTACAGCTAAATATAAAAGCAGATATATCATAATATTGTCTGAGAACTTGAATAACATGTCATTCAGCCTGTGTGCTGTGGAAAGAACACGAAGGTCAAGTCTAAAATAAGATCGGTGACTGTTTGACAATAGAAACATGTAGGAGGTAGAACAGGAGAATTTTCCACATTTTTTTAAATGACATTTTTCTTTCAAAAATATTCTTACCTACCTTTCTATGGGTCTGATGCAAAACCCTGATGAAGTTTGTGCAAAACATACTGCTGAACTCGGCATGTTTTTGATCAACCCCCCTGTTTTTGATCAAACCTGCATTAGTCATTTGTGCCAACTGTTTACTTTTTTGCATTATGTTCAGTTGGGAAAATGAAAGAAGGCTGCTCTGTTGCATTTTTGTTTTTAGAGAGTTTCACTTTCTGCTTCAGTCCTCTCATCCTGCTTCCCTGGAAGTCAGGGACTTCAGTGAGGCTGCTGCTACCTGTTAAAGGTGAGCACATCTGTGTCTGTGAACACTGGGGAGCTAGCAGAATCCCTGGCAAGGTCAAAAAGAGGGGGAAAAAAAAAAAATTAAAAATAAAAGACCCAAACCACTATTTGAAATACTTCATAAATCCAAAGCATTCCTTTTGTTCATCCACCAAAACCTAGGGTGAAGATACGATCTCAGGGACCTGTCTGTCATTTCCAAAAGCACAACCAAGGCAGGGATTTCAGCCCCTGCCCTGTGGCAGGGGTAACCACCCCTCAGCAAGGCTTGTAGGAGAAACAGGGAACTCACAGCCCTAGTTTTGACAGAGACATCCAGTGTACTCGACTTTTACTTCAGTCAGTGATGCTGGAGGTACATTTCTCTTTCTTCCCCTATATTCACTTTTAGATAGTTACAGCCACTACCTCTAAAAGGTGCTACAAAAGGAACCTTGCAAATGCCCTAATCCTCCTTCCCAACAAGCCCATTGACAAAACCACAGGATTTTGAAGCAAAGGCAGAGACAGAAACTAGTCCAAGGCCAAGGTCTGAAGGCAATCCCCCTCCTCCCTTAAGTTGTGTCAGACAGCCACATAGTTTACAAAGCTAGTGCTAAAACATTTATTGCCCTCATGTCACTCCACAGGAGGACTCTCAGCGTTTCCAGGGGGGTCTGGGGCAGAGGAGGGAGATGTGGGGGTAGAGCACCCTCTCCATGGTTCTCTCAACCTGTCTGTCCTCTGGTGACTCCACACCAAAGCTTGAGGTAGATGAGGGCTGCCAGCTGCCCTTTAGCAAGCCAAGGCCCATTGCCACCTTTTCCCTTCCAGGCATCCTTGTATTTCCAGTGGGAACTCAGGTCAAAATGAGCCATGTGGTGCTTTCTTATTTCTCAAGCGCAAGGATGCCCCTCTGAAGCAGCAGAGGAAGGAGGGAGGGAAGCAGTCTGAAAGGTCTGTGCCCAGGGGAGGACCCGTCTCCTCTGAGGGACCTCTGATGAGGTTGTAGTCAAGGCAGAGCAAGCAGTCAGTGCCTTGTAGGGCACCAGCCTTGCTGGAGGAGTCAGGAGAGCACCCAGGCACAGCCTGGCCAGAGCCCGGTGTGGGGCAGGAGGTCTTGCAGGGACAGGTCCTGCTTGGGTCCCTGCTTCTGGGCCCTCTTCCGCCTGACCTCCAAACCTTGGGGCAGATGTGGCCAAAATTAGTATCACGCTGAGGGCTGGCACGCGATGGCTTTGACCCTAATGATCCCACTGGGAACACAGCATTGTTCTGGCCCTATTAACAATAATTTGCATGTTGTCTAATGGCCCTGGGAGGGAAAAATAAATAAATAAATAAAAAGGGTGGCAGGCCCTGAGGGAGGAGAAGAGGAAATGGGAGTGCTGCTATTTTCTTCTGCGAACTGGCAAAATAAAAAGGCTGACTTTTTTACGGAGACAGAGGTAAACGAGTCATTGCAAAATTATTTAATATCTAACTAATCACCTAGCCTTCATCGCTTCAAGGCAGAGTTTTCAGAATCCAGGCCATCTAGCTGTACCGAAGAGCTCTTGTCAAACCAGCCTGGTTGCAATCTTGATCACAGAAAACTTATTCTAGTGGGACCTCGTGTCTCTCCCAGGGTGCTGGTGACAGTGACCTTTCACAACAAGGAGTTGCTCTCAACAGAAGGATCTGAACTACAGAGATGAGGGATGCCTGCACACAGTGTTTCCCCATCATACTCAGAGCCTTGCATATAAAGAACAGTCAGTAACACCAACCCGCCACAGTTCCAGTCGTTTTTTGTTGTTGTTGTTGCTGAGAGGAGTTCCTTTAGGGATCAAAGTGTCCTCAAAACCAAATAAGCTGGCTGTCCATCCCTTCCAAGGGAACAGGTAGTTTATTCCAGCTGTCAGTGATTGCAAACCAAACAGCTCCTCTCCCGCTGTCAGTTTTAGCTCTAGGCCAGTTATTAAAATTAAACAGTTTCGTTTGTGAGAATGATGTATTTGTGTCTTCAAGGGGTAGAGAAAGGAGCAGATAGGAAAAAAGAGAACAAGTTTTCTCAGACAAACCCTAAGCCCATTTACACAGCCCACAGTGTGCCAGTGCTGCCTCTTCCTTCAGCCCATTAAACTGCCACAGAAGTCCCAGCCTGCAGAAAGTGCTACCATGCCCCAAACAGGCTTCTTGCTGGGCTGGGGAAAATAAAATAAAATAATTTTTAAAAAGGCAAAAAATTCAAATTGCTTGCAAAATAAATACACTATTCCCCTGTGAAACAATCAGCTTCAACAGACATGAAAACAGGTACCAAGAGATGCCTTGACAGGTTTCCCTACCACTTGTGCCACCCAGGCTGGAGAGCAGAGGGGAGAGCTCCCTCTCTTGTGGTCCTAAAGCACCAGGGAGTTTCATCAGCTTGGCCCCGGGGCCAAGGCATGGCTTTACTGGCCCAAGCCATGGCTTTACTGGCCCAAGCTGAACAGGATCAATTTCTAGAAAGCTGCTGTGGTCCTGGTGGGACACTACCGCCCCTGGCCCACACAGGCACTGTCAGAGGGAAGTCTGTAGCATCCCAGGCCAGATTCCCCTCACAGCGAGGACACCTTGGGAAGCTGAGGAGCACTCTCCAGCAAAACCCAAGGCAGCCTCGCTCCAGTTTTCCACCACTGCACAGACATGCCCAACCATCCACTACAACCAAGGCTTTGTATGACGCTTTACAGATCCCTTTTTGGGTCTGCCCACATGCTCACTGCTATATGAGGCTGCATACTGCTGGTTTTAGTGTCTGTACTGGAAAAAAAATAGCTATTCACTCCAACCAGGCAAGGATTTAACACATTCAGTCCAGAGCCAAATACGTGAATTTTCTACAGCAGGAATTTTTTGCAGACAGCCATGAGCTACTGCAGAAGCCTGAACAGACTCCAAGCCCGCTCATTTACTTGCAGCCTCGATTGCCACCTGACATTTCAAGTGACCAGTTTTATTTCCTCCCTTGCTGGTGTGCCCCGCCACCATAATCCAGCCCCACAAGGAGAAAAGCCTTTCCCTTGTCCAGGCTTCATGGCAGCGCTGCTGTTTACTGCAGATCTGGGCAACAGAGAAAGGAACAGGTCAAGCTAGAACCAGAAAATAATATGGGCACTAGGCCTCCTTCTCTGTTATATTCGGGACCTTTCGCATCCAGCAGCAGCCTGGGGATTAGACATTTAGACAGCGTGATTTACTGTGATTTGCCAGATGACTTCAGGAGAGGGGCTTTGGATATATCTAACTTGAACGAAAACTTGCAGACACTTGGAGCGCGATGCAGGATTTGCTTCTACTATGAACAAGGGAGTTTTTACTTCAGTTTTTTTAATGTCATTTTTTACATGAGCTGTGCGTACATTCTTTAGAAGTTCAACAGATATTACTAATCTACAACACTGACCATCTTATTCTGCTAATGGAAGTGCCAACTCATTTACTACTGTATCTGAACTTGCCTTTGAATTATTTTTAATTATTTTTTCTTTAGAAAAAAAGATTAGAAATAGGGTCCTCTCCCACATTGTGTAATACACAGTCTGAACATGTGATGAGTTTTCTTAAGAAAGGAGTTCTTTCCTTTAAAGACAAAGCTGGCAATAGTTATTCTATCACAAAGACATGCTACAGGACTGACTGCCCCGTACCGCAGAGGGAGGCATTTCACCGGCCTCCCGTCCTGGGACCTATCCTGACTTTCCAGTGACTCATACAAGTCTCCCCAGAGCATGCAACAGGAATTTTGTCTCCTAAGCCTCAGTTCAGCAAGAAAGTTAAAACTAACTTCAACCTTATGATCAATCCCAGAGGCCTGATTATTACTCTTTTTTAAAAAAAAAAAAAATTTTAAAATTACTTTTTCTGCCTGTATCTGAACACTTAATGAAGCTTGTGAATGGAAGCGAAAGAATATGTGTAGCATGAAGATTCTTCTTACAAGCTCATGTAATACAGCTTATTGCTCCTTCCCCTGAAGTGCCACAGACATCTTTCACATATGGTGGGAATGGAAAAGGAAGGACAATTTCCTTCATGAAACACCTGATGAACTGTGCTGATACATAAAGGAAAACACTGTCAGTTGCCACTTCTCATGCTCCTCACTCTTTTCCTAAATAAAAACTAGAAATCAACACCTGAAACTGATCTTTTTAATCTGTTTCCATCACAAGCGTTGCTAAACACATCCAAACAGTAGAGCTGAAAAAGTTTAAGCCTAATTTCCATTTAACTTTTTATCTTTCTTTCTCCTACCTCCCCTCTCCACTCAAATCTCACCCCCAGGTAGTTTCACAATCTGACTCATTTTGCTCTTTCCCAGGCTAGCAAGCTCCAGCAGCAACAAGATGTACAGATTTGAATTTTACTCTAAGCCCCAAATTATGACAGACATTTTCTTCAATATTACACCTTGTATTACTTTTTTTTCTAATTAAAAAAACATCAGCCTAACTCATGATAGCATGGTGGGCAGCAACACATTTCCCAGACCTGGTGTGCTGCAGAGCTAGCAAGAATACCATTTCATAGCTGGGTTAACCGAAAAAGAGCGATATTAATGATTTGCCCCATATCCTATCGTGTACTGACTGCTAGAGTCAAGAAGAGGAAGTTAAGTTTTGACTCTCAGTTGCTTTCTCAAAAAACTGTGTGACAGCCTCTTTCAATCACTATGTGGGAAAAACAGGGCCTTTTTTTTTTGATTGTACCTGGCCCACGCACATAAATTACTCACAGACATACCCCAAAACCCACTGAGTTGCCCTTTCAATCAACAAAATGAAATAAGCCTTTTTATGCTCCAGTAAAATAAAACAGCAATAAAATGATGCATGCACTGAAGGACGATGACTATTTCTTTTAACTGACTCTAAACATGGCAATTTGTAACAGATCTTCAGTCAGTGCAGAAGTAAATTCAGTGATGTGGGTGTTCTTAGCAACACAACAAACACATTCACCATTACCTTTACTTTTACAAAACACATGCAGAAGTAAGACATTTTCCCTGGCTGGATGAGACAGGCAATGCATCTTTCCCAGTATCCCCAGTCACTGACCAGCACCAGGTGCTCTGGGGGAGAAGCAATGTAATAGATAATTTCTAAATAGCATTCCCCAGAGAAAGGTCTACCCTCAGCACCTGGTGATCTCATTTCAGAGGCTGATGTTAAATTTACCCCCTGTTTCATCAAGGTGTATAACTGCCCTTCCAAGCTATTTTGTTCAAACTTAAGTATAGATGTTTTCCTTACCCTCATAAGTACCTAAACCTTTCCTGAATGCATCTTAGTACTTCCACTCACAGCTCTCCCATGAAAACAGCTCCCAAAGGTTGATCATGCGTTTCAGAAAAGGCTGTTTTTCTCTATTAGTTGAAAACCCGTGGCTTTTTCATTTGATCTTATTTTTTCTTGCCGCATATACAAAGTAAACATAACTACAATTGTCCAATTAAGTACCTCTTCCTGTTCCTATTGAAGTCAATGGCAACACTTTCTAAAATTGGCTTTGTTTTCTTACTCATTAACTGTAAAATCTAGATACCAGCAAGGAACTTTCCAGCAAGAGGGGTTTAGCAAAGTCTATCGATACACAATAATTATGACAGCAAACTAACATTAGGATAAAATAACAGAACATGAATTCCAGGATTTTAGATGCATTTGGAAAAGTTATCTGGTTTCATAGCCTTTCAGGAGCCAAAAAAAAAAAGGGTTTTGGGGGGGAAAGAAGGCAAAAAACCCCCAAAACATCGGATTGTTAATAAGACTGAAACCCAGAGTAAAATAAAAATTCCCTCAAATCTGTCATCAGCATTTGTGCTTGCCAGGAAGGCCTGGACGTTATCCTGCTGGGGAAGAGAAGATTTACGGCACTGCACACCTTCATCTGTCCTATTATTATATATGAAACGGAAAATAAAACAGGCCGGTGCTGTCCTCAGAAATAATCAGTATTTTGCTGCCACCAAGTAACAAGTGTTGTTATTATTACTAAATCAGCAGGTATGGGAGCAGCCACGAGGTACTCATAAATACATTAATTTTTAAAAAAGCAACAAACCAAACAGGGCTGAGCTCCACCTTCCCAAGGGCATGAAGGAAAATGACATAGGCCAGGGAGGGAGGTGGGAAGAGCTGGACTGGGCACGGGCTGACTGCCGGGTGGCAGTGCCAGGACCATGCCCAATGCCCAATGCCTGGCAACAGCAGCAGAGGGAAGGAAAGGGATGGAGAGACAGGCCTGCAGAAAGCTGAGGACCGCCAGCCCTCCATGAAGTGGAAAGACAAAACAGCAAAGAACCAAACACAAGCGTGCACACCATGGGAGCGGGGAGCGCGCCTGGCCAGTACACCACGAGATGCCCACCCCTTCACCTGAACCCCGATCGCTAAAAGGGATGGAAATGCAATAGCCAAAAAATAAAAACACGCTTTGCCAGAGGAGAGTTGTTATTTAATCATCCCTGTCATGCTGTGTTTTCGCTACGGCTGCTCAACTGCCGAGGCTGCTGACCCAGCTTGGGGCTGCCCAGGTCCCAGGCCGGGAGTAAGCACCCGCCGCCCCACCGGCAGCCCCGGGGTGAGACCACGATGCTAAAACGCTGCAGGTCAGCCCGGGGAGGCAGCTGCAGAGTGAGAGGGAAGGCAAGGACGCAGCAAGGCAGCTGGCAGCTCGTGACAGTGAGCAGAGCGGCGTAGGGAGAGACGCCACTTCAGCCGCTCCCGCCCCAAGCCCCAGGCTGGGCATCCCTCAGTGGCAACCCCAAGCCCCAG